>NC_083099.1:9650702-9883202 GCF_949774975.1 Lagenorhynchus albirostris | reverse complement strand
ACACATCAACTCTCTCCATAAAATCTTTCCGTTCTAGTGTTACTGATCCCTTCCTTATAAATACTACAGCCGTTCAGTGTTTGTCTTCATTTCAAATATTAACAGGTGTATTTTTCTTTACTAACACAAGTTGATAATGAACGTATTAAGTTGAACTATAGAAAATTGCTGAAATTTAAGTTTTTTACCTCCCAAAAGAGGTAATTTCCAATGGCTTAAACTTCATCCCAATTCCTTGAATTGTCATTACCGTCTTCTCTTCATGTCTAGTCATTACTCGACTCAGGCTCTCCCTAGTGCTTTTACCATGACACACAATAGCTACTGAGCCTGTCTGCAACACCACCTACACACTCATCCCTCAGCATCATCCACGAGCACAGGGCTGATCATGACATGCCTTTTTGCATACCTTTCTCTCCCATCCCTGAAAGCTTATTAGAATGCAACTGATCACAGGTGACATTTTTAAAGGATAATCTTAAAACAGCTCTAGTTTATCCAAAGGGTAACTCATTTTCAAATTCGATAGTTTAATTATTTTTATTAACTAACTACTCGGAAAAACATTCCAAAAATGATTGTTACAGATTATAAAACTCTTGAAGAGCAAGAAGTGACCATTATTAACTGCCCTTAGAACAATAATTTACATACAAAAGTGAATTACACTCACTGACCATTTCTATTATTCTGGTGAGTACGAAAAGTAGGAATAGAAAAAGGATAAACAAGCAGAAGGAACATTTAAGACATTGCTAAACACACACTTAGGAAAAGTCGAAGCAAATTTACATTTTTATACTACTGCGAAACATGTCACACAAGCTGAACGACCTTCCTCCCTTAACACAAAATAAAAATTTAAAAATAAATACTTAACTGCTTAACACGAATGAAAAGCATATTATATGTTGATAAATGTCTAAATCATTAGTCAAAGAATAGGTATGGATTCTAACTATTCACTAGTGACAAAACTAGATAAATGAGTGTAAATCAAGAATTAATCACAATGAAAATTAACAAATTTCCCAAGAACAATTTTTAAAACAAGATAGCTATAAAACCTGCATATTAGGGAAAAGAACAGAGTGGTGGGTGCTTATTTCTCAGAGCTACTTTGACACACAATGGCTTAAATGAATTAACATTCCCATTTAGATGTAATTATTGATGGGATAAGAAGTCTGTATGTCAATAAATAACTCTTTAAAAACATTTATAAAGTTTAACAATGTGCTTTACTGCTAGTAAGCATTAGAATGGAAATATACTTTGCTTGCTTTTCACGGCAATTTCCATCGGTAGTCATCTTCCAGCCTTTTTTTTTTTTTTTGGTATCCGAGCACAAGTAACAGCCATAGGAAGGTGAAAAAAAAAAAAATAGAAGATAATATTTTACATAATATAACATAATTTGTCAGGCATAAATATTAGAAATTTAAATAAAACAGATACAGATGCAGAGAAAGACACAGCCATATACCAAAACAAAACAGAGTCATCTTGAATCCTTAAGGAAGGGTCAGTCCTGGCTTCCTGATTACCCAGCACAACTAAGTTATAAAAACATTAGAAATTCCCATGATACCATTTTTTCTCTCTTGCGAATTAGAGTAACCCATTTATACAGTTATAACAGCTGTTAAAAAACAAAATTCAACTGAGTAAATTTTAAAGATCTTATTGGCTTTATCCAACAAACATGAATCGGCAGTATCCCATCTAGCAGACAAAAAGGAGCTCCGAAGAGGTGTACAAAATGAGAGACTTTTTTACAGGCAGAAGGAACAGGGAACTTCTTTGCCTAAAAAGAAGTGGATTGGTTATACAAGATCACTCTCCTTTAGGGGACAGCAGGGGTCTATCAGGCAGATTACCGAACTAGTGCTTATTAGGTGATTCCTGATTGACCGGTTTAAGATTCCATCTGTGTGAGAGCCGAAACTATAATTGTCTCGGTTTGGTAACATGGGGCTTGGCATAACTGACTCCATTTTGGGCCTGTTGTCTTGTTTTTAACACAGCCACATTCTATTTTTAAATACCTTAACAAATCAATAAAACTATGACTTTGTACAGAAAGTCAACTCTAACACTGAATCTTTAATAAAACTAAAATCCTGCTCCCCAAACCGCAAAGGATTTGCTCTCAGAATGGGTTTAACAATTTGTTTATTTAAATTGAAGTTTGATTTCATGGAAAAAAGGAAACTCTATAGAAAACACAAACATAACAGATTGTACAATATAAAATTATTACCTTAAATTACAATGTAATATTAATAATGGCCAAGACTATCTGAATAAAATTTAGGAAAAGCCACTTTAATAGCATACCATCAATATCAAATTGACTTATCTTTTAAAAGCTTTCAATAATTATACACAAAAGACCAAAAAAAACTGCATGGGAAATGGACTTCAATATGGTCAAATATTAATGGTCATGAGCAGGGTTGAATTCATGTAGTTATATATGGGAATTCTTTTTTAATATTCCCATAACAAATTACTGGTTATGAACACCAGATTGAAGGGAAATGAGAAAGATAAGGAAAAAGAGGATATTTCACCACTAGGAATCAGAAAACTCTGTGAAGGGCCACACAGTAAGTATTTTAGGCTTTGTGGGCCAGTCTCTCTCTTAACTTACTCAATTTTGCTATAAACTAATGAGCATGGCTGTATTACAGTAAAACTTTATTTACAGGCACTGAAATTTAAATTTCATATAAATGTCCCTGTGTCACAAAATACACTTTTCTTTTGACTTTTTAAAAAGCATTTTAAAATGTAAAAGCCATTCTCATTTGTGTTGTACAAAAATGGATGGCAGACCAGACTTAGCCATGAACCAGATTTAAGTCAACCCCTGCTCTAAGTCATATGCGTAACCACACTGCCATCTCTTAACACAAAATAGAAACTAGACCCTCATTTTCTACATCAGTACTTCCTAAATATTTTAAGATCTATCTCCTACTTTCTATCAACAACATCTTAATTCAGAGTCATCATTTCTCACTTAGATAACTGCCAAAAAGCAGAACAAAATTTTAAAAATTCTACGTGATCTTGATGCCTCCAGTGATGGTCATACCTCCAACCCATCATAAAAAGCTACTAGTACTAGAGTAATCTTTCTAAAATGCAAGCCTACTCCCATAATTTGGTTGATCAGGTAGCGATACATAAATAAAAATACAGACCATTTGAAGAATACATTAATAAACTTGACTTAATATTTCAATATAAAATACTGAAATCACAAGCAAAAGAAAAATAAAAGTTCTTTACAAATGCCAGTGGAACATTTGTAAATTTGCATATGTAGGGGTAGACAAAAGTAATCTTCATACATTGTGAAAATGTAGAGCCCACATTTCCTGACCACAATACAAATCTAGAATTTTTTAAATGTCAAAAAATACTTGTTAGGGCTTCCCTGGTGGCGCAGTGGTTGAGAGTCCGCCTGCCGCTGCAGGGGACATGGGTTCGTGCCCCGGTCCGGGAGGATCCCACATGCCGCGGAGCGGCTGGGCCCGTGAGCCATGGCCGCTGAGCCTGCGCATCCGGAGCCTGTGCTCCGCAACGGGAGAGGCCACAGCGGTGGGAGGCCCGCGTACCGCAAAAAAAAAAAAAAACTTGTTAGATAACCAGAAATTGAAACCAATTTCACTTCTAGATTGGTTATACAAGAAAAACACAGCAGAGCAAATGAAATGAGTTAATATATTTAGGCTTTGAGCATCAATGCTGCCAAAGTTAAAATGATAGAGAGGTGTTATGTGCCTCCTGATGAACAGACTCAATTGCACCTATAATCTTGCCTAAGAGATTAAGACTAAATCCAATCTAGCTCTGATGCGACCTCCCATTTTGGAGAAAATATAGAAGAAAATGTTGAGTTGAACCACGAGAACTCTACGGATCAAACAGCCCAGATTCTTCAGCAGATCACTTGTAAAGAAAGAAAGTGCTGGAGGGAGAAACTACAGGTTAAAAAAGACTTAAAAGGCAAAACTAGTTTTTTAAAATAGGCAACACTAAACTGTTGTGTCTGGAGAGGCTCACATGGGTGATAAAAACCATAAAGAAAATTAAATGTTATTATTCTGAAAGTCAGAAAAGTGGCTAATTTTGGAGAGAAAAGGATGCTTTAATTGGCAAAAAGCACATGGAAGGGCTTCCGCAGTGGCTGGCAAAGCTCTACTTCTTGACCTGGGTGATCATTACAACCATGTTTGTCTTATAATAACTCACCAAGATATACATTTGTTCTTATACTTTTCTGTATCAGTATTCCATTTTATAATGGAAAGGTTAAGAGCAAATTAATTAAAGCAAAAAAGAAAAAATCCTTAATAATAGAAACAAGAAGAGGATGTAATATCAGACCCAAATAGGATTATAAAAATACAGGGGTTAAAAAGAGTACTATCTACAACTTCGTGCCCCAAAATGTCAAGATCCAAATGAAATTAAAAAGTTGATGAAATGGACAGTTTTCTAAGAAAAAACAAATTTTCACAATCTGAACTGTGCTGCAAAGAAACTGAATACACCCAAAATTTTAGAAGATAATCCAACCCTTAAAGTAATTATTAATTTCATTATGTTTAAACTGCTCAGTAGCATAAAAAGGAAGTGTCCCAATTCATTTTATGTTAACATGACTGTATAACACCAAAACATGACAAAGAGAGTACAAGAACAAATGACCTCACAATACCATAACCAAGATGGATTTCTTCCAGAAATGCAAGGGCAATTTATTACTATAGAATCTATTAACTGATTGTGTAAGTAAGCTAAAGGAGAAAAGACCATAATATCATTTCATTAAATGTAGCAAACCTTCGATAAAATTTAATACTCGTTCCTAATTTAAAAAATAAGCTAAGCAAGAAGAAGAAAAAAAAAAACACCTTCCACTCCCTAATAGAGCATTTATTTCTATGGAAAACAAAATACAAATAGCAGATAAAATGGTAAACATAAATACATTTCTCTTAACAGAAAGTCAAGATATTGGCTATTTTATTCAACATTGTTAGGGAGATTTTAGCTAACCCAATAGGTCAAATAAAAGAAACAAGAAGTATAAACTTTAAAAGGAAGACAGAATTATAATTTGCAGCTTTCACTGTCTATGTACAAAAACCTAAGTAATTGAAAAAATGTTTTTAATTTATAAAATGCTTAAAACTAATGACTTAAAAAAAAGCTGTCCTATATACCCAAAACTGCTCGAAATTCAATAAATATTTGACCGATGTGCCAGAGACTACGCTGAACACTAGAGAAACCGAAAAGAAGGTAAGGGAAATATCCCAGCACAATAGCAACAACAAATTTAGTGCATTGTGAAAAACACTAGATGGAGAAAATGTGTGACTTGTTTGAAAGGTTTAAATAGCATTTGATTAAATCAAGATGCACAACATGTTCCTGGATGAGAAGACGCGTTATTGGGAAGATATAAATTACCCTCAAAGTAATCGGTACCTCTAATGCAATTCTAATAGAAATTCCAAAGGGATTGAGAAGGCAGAAAGCGGCAGGCTTAACAAACAGATACTGAAGCGCATGTAGATTGCCTGAAAACACCCAGGATTTTTTGAAAAGAATAACATGAAGGAAATAGCTGTGCAAGGTGGAAAATCCACAATAAATCTACAGTTATTTAAAAGTGTAAGGTCTGTATAAAGAGAGACAAATAGATCAACAGATTAAAACTAACTCCAGAAGAGATCCATAACTATATCAAAATTTAGAATATGACCCAGGGACATTGGTTGATGGACTGAATATGATGATTAATAGTTTTCTGGTTGCATCACTAATCATTAGAGAAATGCAAATCAAAACTACAATGAGGTATCACCTCACACCAGTCAGAATGGCCATCATCAAAAAGTCTACAAACAATCCTGGAGAGGGTGTGCACTGTTGGTGGGAATGTAAATTGATACAGCCACTATGGAGAACAGTATGGAGGTTCCTTAAAAAACTAAAAATAGAACTACCATACGACCCAGCAATCCCACTACTGGGCATATACCCTGAGAAAACCATAATTCAAAAAGAGTCACGTACCACAATGTTCATTGCAGTACTATTTACAATAGCCAGGACATGGAAGCAACCTAAGGGTCCATCAACAGATGAATGGATAAAGATTTGGCACATATATACAATGGAATATTACTCAGTCACATAAAGAAACGAAAATGAGGTGGATGGACCTAGAGTCTGTCATACAGAGTGAAGTGAGAAAGACAAAAACAAATACCATATGCTAACACATATATATGGAATCTAAAAAAAAAAAAAAAAGGTTCTAAAGAACCTAGGGGCAGGACAGGAATAAAGATGCAGAAGTGTCTTTAATTTACAAGAGAATGGACTTGAGGACATGGGGAGGGGGAAGGGTAAACTGGGACGAAGTGAGAGAGTGGCATGGACATATATACACTACCAAACGTAAAATAGCTAGCTAGTGGGAAGCAGCCACATAGCACAGGGAGATCAGCTCCGTGCTTTGTGACCACCTAGAGGGGTGGGGTAGGGAGGGTGGGAGGGAGACGATATGGGGATATATGTATACGTATAGCTGATTCACTTTGTTATAAAGCAGAAACTAACACACCATTGTAAAGCAATTATACTCCAATAAAGATGTTAAAAAAAAAAGAGTTTTCTGGTTGTACAAATGGGAAGATATTACTGATTGAAACTGGGGAGACTAAATAAAGACCAAATGAAGGAAGAATAGAATAAATTTAATTGTAGACCTGTCGGATTTGAAGAATTCTCGTGAAGTCCAAGTACAGAAATATCAAGTACACAGTGAGATAAATGGGTCTGGAGGTCAATAGTGCTCTAGGCTGGAGCTGTCAACTTGAGAGTCACACGAAGCTGCTAACTGAACTCCTGGACACAGGCGAGACTTGTCAAGAGGAACGAATAGTGACAGGAGAAAAGCACTGGATCTCGAGAAATGCAAACAACTTAAAAATCAAGTAGAGGAAAATGAGCTCAAAGAGATGTGATAATCCATTAAGAAACAGGGAAACCAGGAATGTGTAATATCATAGAATCAAGGGCAAAAACATATTTCAAAATGGAGGAAAGTCCAACTTAAAGGTCTGAAAATGTCTACTGCAATTACCAAAGTACATTCTGCATGGTGTAAGGTTATAAAAAGAGATTCACGGTGTGAAGAATTCCAGTGAAGAACCCATATTTCAAAAGCACCTTTAAAGGGCTTATGTAGATAAAATTTTTAAAAGAGAATGAGAGGAGAAAGACATTAAAAAGGGAGGGAGGGAAGTCTAGAAGGACATACAAACAAGAAACACTGGTCATCAATGGGGGAAGAATTACAGGTAGTTCTAAATTTTATATACTTCCGTATCATTTGACTGTCTTTACCAAAAACATGGACTACTTATATGTTAGCAAAAAATAAAGATCATTTATTTGGGGGAGAGGGGATGGAGGAAAAAAATGACCTCCCAGACATTTTCCTTATAAGAAAACATTTTATTATGATTTAAAAGTTAAGAAAAATTCACAAAGGTCCCACATACAGATCCACAGCATTCTGACTCTTTTATTACAGCCACATCGTATGAAGAGATATGCTTTTATTCATTCCTTTAACCAGCATCTATGAAACATCTATTATGAATCACTCACTGTGCTAAAAACACTAGAGGTAAAAATATAATTCAGATACTGTCCTTAAGCCACAAGAGCCGACAATACGGTAAAGAACACAGACATGTTAACAATTATAATTCAACATGACAAGTGTATACACAAAGCGCCAAGGAAGGTGTAAGTTAAAGTATTTGATGAAAGAAAGAAAATTTGATCTGAATCTTGAAGAAAGATTAGGTAGGAGTTCCGGTCAAGGTCATCTGATTCAAAAGGAACAGAAAAGCAAAAGCAGAGAAGCATAAAGAAATGTTTGGGAAGCCTGAGTACTTCTAACAAACTTAAGCTCTGCATTCGCCCACTCTCCCCACCAGGCCTCTTGGTTCCCTGAGGGTGCCCCGCCACCCTGATGAGCACCTCATCAGACCTTCCTCTCTATCTGAAGCACTCAGCACAGGAAAACGCTTATCTTTTTTTTTTTCCCTATGTGCTTTAAAAACAAGTAGCAGCATCCATACGTCAACTCATGAGTTCTTAACTCCCGAATACCCTGCTTACAGATTGTTTTAACTTCTAACCTACCACATTGCATAGTAACACCCTTCTGCTGAGTGAAAAAAAAAAAGAAGAAAATAATAAAGCTGAGTCCAAAAAGCTAACGTGGTTTAAATTAGTATCAAGGAATAAGACTGATTTATCAACTACCACATTTTCCTAAATAGTTTGCATACACTGCTATTTCAAGGAAAGAAAGAACCTTAACAATTCCAGAAAAATAAATCGGTACTGCCGTTTTCTTTGGAAAAGTTATATAGGTACATGGTTGGCTGTTGAAATAAAAGTCTTCCCAAGGGATAAAGTGGTGGGCCAGTGGCTGGGGGGAAGAAATCCAAAAGAAAACCTCATTCCTAAAATAGCATTTCTCTTTTCACTTGCTATTTCTGTTAACAATCACCAAATAGTCTTTATTTGTTCATTCATTCATTTCCCCAGATTAAACGAAATAACAGAATATACGTATGGTGTGTTTCATATGCTTTAAAAACAAAGAAATCAAGTTATCTCATTTCTTTATACAAGATAACTATAATTTTAAAATTAATTAGAAATTAAATTTCTTTCATTCATTTATATGTTTCAATTTAGTTTTCTTTTTTTTGTGTGGAAATAAGTGCATGTTACATTTGATAAATTTTGCGAAAAAATATAAAATCCCACATTTTCACAAAGGGTAGAAATGTTAAAAATTCAAACTTTCAAACTAAGGCTGTATGTATTCTAAATGAATAATAATTTTCTCCTTTGATATTCTAATTACTGTAAATATAATGCAGAATCCTTCTTATATTATAACATTATAGCACAATATTTGAGATCAGTTTTTAAGCACTCAACATTCTAGGGGGAAAAACCATGAAACTAAAGCCTCATTAAAGTGATAATTTCAGTTATCATATGATAATTTCATATGTTATAAGAGTCCTGTATTATACACACATCTGTAACCGTCTACTGTGAACATGTGGAATCATACTCTTGGTGTTAACACACCACCCCACCATAAAGAATTAGTGATGACACCAAAAGACAAATATATTTCTAAAAACTGACATGGTTTAAGTGTAGACAAACTAAAATATAAAAACAAGATAAAATAAAACTAACCAAAAACAATGCTGCTTACTGAAGGTAACATACGTAACAGAAGTCCATAATTTTGAAGATCTGATATACAGCAGGGAGCCCTTCCAGAGCAAACACTGAAATTAGTAAAAGTGGGGCTGGGCTTTCCATTAACTTTTTGCTATAAAACACTGACCAAGGTTTCTGACCTAAGAACTTTAAGAAATAGCAACCAAATGTACCTTTAAGTTAATGATATTAAGGACTAGAATAAATTGCAAACAAACTGTATAAGATTAAAATTTTAAACCCTCCCTCTTTTCCCCCCTTTATTCCTACACTCTCTGTTTTTCTGTCTCTCTCCATACATGCATGCATATATGCATTTGTATAATTAATTCATCTTAGGAAGCTGAGTTGGTAACACAAAAATTAATAAAATCTTGTATAAACAAACTTAGAAGGCTGTTCTATTTAGTTGGTATCGACTATTTTTTTTGACATCTTTATTGGAGTATAATTCTTTACAATGGTGTGTTAGTTTCTACTGTATAACAAAGTGAATCAGCTGTATGTATATATATATCCCTATATCCCCTCCTTCTTGTGTCTCCCTCCCACCCTCCCTATCCCACCCCTCTAGGTGGTCACAAGGCACTGAGCTGACCTGGCATTGACTTTTTGAATAAGGAAATTCTGTAGATCAACTTCACTAGGAGACAGAGTCTGCTCTCAGATATTTTTGTAAACAAAAAATCTTGTCTTCCTGTTAAATTCTATACTCAGAGAAGGCATGTGTTTGAAATAAATAACTGAATCATCACCCTATTATTTCTCATACCCTAAATCATTACCATATATCTATAAAACATTCCCTACATCTACATTTTTACCAATAAATAAAATTCTGATTCCCTGACATTGTCTTAGCAAAATGCACTAAACCTCATACCAATTATACTACTGACAATACATACTCTTTAAGAATAAAAGAATCCTAAAGTAATCCATTTTGTTTCTAAGCAGACATCATTCGTCTCAGACTCGTCTTCAACATTTCCACAAAAGAATAATTATCAAAATTAGTGAAATGTTGCACAGTTCTTATTCAGGAGAATACCCTGACTAAAGCAGACCACTCACTAATAAAGTGCAACTTAATAAATCATGTGGAATCTTATTTTGTTCAAACCCTTACTAACTCCTAGCACCATCTGTTACCATCAAAACTATATGACAAGATATGATATATAATTAATAGGTAAACAACAATCTAATTAAAATGGACAAATACTCCATGTTCCTGCCATTTGGGAGCTCTAATTACAGACTAAATTTTAAGCTTGAATTAAATATTTAAGCTGGAAAATTAACTTTCCTTCTCGAGCCTTGAATACATTAATACAGATATGTGAAGCGACTTCCTGATGGGAACTTAAACATGTAATTTAGTTCCATCAAAGCAGTTACTAATTGTTAAGCAGCAGTACCTTACCATATGTACACAATAGCTATTCAGAGCTGAAAAGGTGGTTCCAAAGCACCCCTCTGCAACCCTTTCCTGACATAAATATAAAATGTATATACTGCAGAGCAGTAAATACACACACTGAAAATAAATTAGAGTCTTCAGCTTTCAATGCTTTCGGAAGACAATTAGAAATTGGTCTAAATAAACAAAATATACCTATATTTGACAAGGTAAAAACCACACACAAGTATAAAAGGCCAGAAGATATTAAAGGATGAGAAGGATCCAGGTATAAAATTCTAAGATTACACAAAGTTAATTAAAGACCCTGACCTACTGAACCAAAATAATGAGTTAAGATGGGATACTAATTCTTTTCTTCCTACCTCTTCCCTTCATAGAATTTAGCAGATTTTGGTAATAATGTTCTAGAAAGCATTTAGAAAGACGACAACTTAAAGGTGAACCTTTTTCTACATTTTTCACTCATTTTTGAATGTAGGAAGAAAAAATTTCAGAACAAATGACCCTAACAAGCACATGTTTAAGACAACAAATTCTACAAGAATGTGAGAAATACACTAAATTGTCATTTTATGTTGAGCAAACAGAGAAAATGACAAATCGCTAAAGAAAGGTGTATATCACTCTTTTTAAAAATAAGTTATTCTAATTCCTTATAAACATAAACAATGGCAGGTCAACACAGTTTGGTTATGAAAAGAGAACACGGTCATTAAATACTTCTTTGTTAAGCATTAAATAGCATTTAACTTTTAGCTTATACTAAAAATTACCTAATTTTTATACTTACATAGAAACAGTACTATACTGCACTGTTTAACATTCAAGGCCAGTGAAAAATATATGACACTTGCTTACGTTAAATTTCCTATATTTGAAATTTTCACCAGAATTTAAGTGAATTAAAATTTAAATCATAAAAAGATCTGCATATAAGAAAAAAAAGGGGGCTTCCCTGGTGGCGCAGTGGTTGAGAGTCCGCCTGCCGATGCAGGGGATGCGGGCTCGTGCCCCGGTCCGGGAAGATCCCACATGCCGCGGAGCGGCTGGGCCCGTGGGCCGTGGCTGCTGAGCCTGCGCGTCCGGAGCCTGTGCTCCGCAACGGGAGAGGCCACAGCAGTGAGAGGCCCGCGTACCGCAAAAAAAAAAAAAAAAAAAAAAGAATGAAAAGGAACCTTCTATTCTATTTTGACAATAGGAAATTTATTTACTATTTTGTAGTTCATAACTCTTATTCTAGGTTTTTGCTCAAGAATAAGTTTGCCTGTTTTGCCTACCAATATTTCCCTATATCTATTCCTTCCAAAAGTTGCCAAAACTGTACTCATGCTTAAATTTTACTCATGTAAATTATAGAACACTTGAAGTTCCTAGTATATTAGGGATCCCTAATTATCTGAATATGAAGATACTCTTTTTAATTTCAAAAAATATCACAGATTTGTTACAGGATGTAATGTATAGCACAGGGGATATACTCAGTATTTCACAGTACTTTTGTATGGAGTATAATCCATAAAAATATCAAATTACTATTTTGTATACCTGAAACTAACATAATATTGTAAATCAACTATACTTCAATAATTAATAAAATAATACATACATACATACTTTTTTTTTTTTTTTTTGGCTGAGTTGGGTCTTTGTTGCAATGCGCGGGCTTTCTCTAGTTGAGGTAAGCAGGGGCCTCTCTTCATTGTGGTGTGCGGGCTTCTCATTGCGGTGGCTTCTCTTGTGGCGGAGCACAGGCTCCAGGCATGCGGGCTTCAGTAGTTGTGGCACGCAGGCTCAGTAGTTGTGGCACACGGGCCCAGTTGTTCCGTGGCATGTGGGATCTTCCCAGACCAGGGATCGAACCTGTGTCCCCTGCATTGGCAGGCGGATTCTTAACCACTGCCAGGGAAGCCCCATACATATTTTAAAGAATAGTTTGTGTAAATTTTATAGTTGGAAAACAAATCAAAGATCTGCCCTACACACACATAAGTAAATGTACTTTCAGTCTCTGACAAAATACACTAACTAAATACACAAATGTACATGGGTTTAAAGATGCTTTGTCATTCCCCTCAAGTTTCATAATGATTTTCAGCCACAGACTGGCAAATACCCACAGAAAGCAAACGAGGACAGTCTTTGAACAATCCTTTGAAGTGAATATTTATTTTCATGTTATCCTGTACCACACAAAGAATAGCAAATGAAGGACAACCAGTAAATACTGCTGAGAGATAAAAACTCTGTCCTAAAAAGATTTGATGGATATACAAAATACGGCTGATTCATATTTAAGTAGCACGGTTCTTTTCTAATACTAAATCAGTCAACTGGAAGATAACAGAAGTTCCTCCATAACACAGGCTAGAAAAGTCTATTCAATTTTACTTAAAATCTGTATGCTGTAAAAGTACATGCCATGGAATTTACTAGGATGACAACTACATAGATATGAAATTCATGACATATTGATTCAACATATTGAACTGGTTTTTAAAACCAATTTATATAAATGATTATAATAGTCTATATTATGTTTAGCCCTTGAGGCATATGGCAGTAAATTTGAATTTAATTTTAAATAAATTTACATAAATATAAAAAGTTCAGTCATTTTTATCCACCCTGCATATGAAACAGAACAAATTAAAAAACAAGAGGATTGTACTTTATAAATGCACTTGAGGCCAAAGTTCAAATAAACCGGAAATCTAAGTTTATTTCTTACAAAGAAATGAAATGACTGATTTTCATAAGACAAAAAAAGAAAAAGAAAGTCATCAATGGAGAAGCTACTACTGAATATTGAACAGTAAATATTTATATAAATATGTATGTAAATATATATTTGGCAGTAAATATGATTTACATTTACTATACATTCTTTAAAAATTAATGTAACTGAAAAAACTTCATACTGATGTATGGTATACATATATTTAGATGGAACTACTAATTAAAGTAGGAATACAGCAAATCCTCTTTGGAGAATTTATGCAATTTACAAAATGAAAAACTTTTTAAAGGCTGTCAGGTTTTCCTTGATAGGTTACTAGAAAGTCAGAGATTCCATCCTTTGTATAAGGATGGTTCAAACTTCCCATCAGTTAATCAGGGCTCAAGCTCTGATTAACTTGGAGACTAAGCCAGAAAACATACAGGCTCTGAACATGGCGCACGGACAGCATGTGTGTGAAATTAAGCAGCCTTGATAATAAAAATTTGCACTTTGACCTCTCACCTCATCCCTGTTCCATCAAATAATTAAATGCCCATATATCCAGAAATTCTAAACATATTAACCCAAAACCAAGATATGATTCCTAAATTTGGAGCTTATTACTTCAGTATCACCAGATGCATTTCCTGACTGTCATTTGCCAGTTGCTTGACAGAAATATTTTCTAATTTTTGAAGCCACAGACGAGGAAACTGTAGCTCAGAGATGAGTTATGTTTCTCAAAGTTGCACTGTTATCTGAAACTCTTCTTCCCCATCCTGTCTCAGGTCACACAGTCAGAACTCAGATCTCTAACGCCAAACACTGTTCTGTTTATGACACTTTTCCTGCAACATGTTATTCTGAAAATTTTTTAAATTCAGAAAAGTTTACAAGAATGTTACAGTCAACATTCATATACTCACCACCTAGATTCTAATACTGACATTTTACTTTACTTGTCTATCCATCAGACCCTCACTTTCTTGAGTGTTTCAAAGTTGCAGACGCTATGATATTGGTTTTTCAACATCTTATTACAAATATTTCCAAATATACAGAAAAGATGAACACCCACCTAGAATCTTCAATTCATTTGAGTACATTTGCTTTATTATAATGTCTATCTGTCCATCATTCTGTCAATCCATCTTATTGTATTATTTTAGTTACCTAAATTATTTGTTGCCACTCCTGATTCCCTTCTGCAAAAGGACAGCTACTGAAAAGTTGTTTGTATGTATTTGAAACTGTTACTTACCTTTATTGCTTTCAGTTCAAGAAATGTTTGGCTATACATGCTTTGAACGTTTTGTCACTTCTCTAAATTATCTATCGGGTAAAAAGACAAACCCTTCAGGAGAGGAGAGCTCACTCGTTTCTCTTTTGCAAAAAAAAAAAAAGGAAAAGAAAAAGACACAAACATTTTCTAAGGTTACTAGATAAATTGAAAAACTCACAGAAAACCAAGTTTTTAGGGGGAAAAAAACTGTTAGCTTTAATTAATCTAGCAACTTGACATACAAGTGGCTTTGAAACCACTTTGCAGAAAAGTTTCACTACTAAAGCCAAGTAATTATGTTACCTTTATACTTTCTCATGGTATGTAATTCTATGATGTATACATTCCACAATGTGATTCTATGATGCATAATTGTCATTTTCTGTCAATAAAAATTTTACTCCCAATTCACATGATGGAATTTAAATGCATCAGTATTTCCTAGAGTTTGGTTATTAATCTAAACGAATATACCACTGTATCTCCACAATTCCCTTTAACCTTAAGCTCTCTTAGTCCCTCACTCAGTACAAGTGCTTTCAAACTCACTGAAACACCTAGTTCTTTGACTTCATTTCAATCCCCTCTTCCCCTTCTAGTTTCCCTTCCTTCCCTATCAGAACTAGACTATCTGAGCTACTATTGCAACTAAGCTTTTCCCAGTACAATGTCCTCTCTTGCTCCATGCCTATCAGCTGTGTCTTTCCTGAAAACCCTCCAACACTTGTTCAGTCTCAGTCGCCTTCTCTGACTCTACACTCTATTTGCTGAAAGCAGAGGAAATAATGGACGAATAGGAATTCCTTCCACCTTTCCACCCAGCTAAAACACACCCACAGGCGCTGTGGCTGTCAGGGAGGTGCACCACTCAGAGAGAACCTGCTGGAAGGAGTGCCGTCCACTGTCATACCTTCTGGATCCACCACAGCGCTCATGCCAGAGAGAGGCATGCCAGGGGAGCCCATTCCCACCCAACACAGGGCATCTCTCAGGCAGCATGTGCTCTGCCCACTGCCCACCACCCCACACCACTAGTCTGGCTGGGACCTTCTCAAAGCTGCACTGGTGTCTGAGACTCTTCTTCCCCTACCTGTCTTCCCTCCTCTTCTCTCATCACAGGTGTCAGGCTTGCATTAAGGTCTGAAGCTCTCCCTCCTCACTCCCGCTCCCTTTCTCCCTTACCTTCTAAGGGCTTCCCCTGATAAATTTCTTAAAACTTCCATTTCTGTCTTGGCATCTGCTTCCTGGAGGACCTGAACTGTCGCATCCACTATTTCCTACTTCTGGGATTGTCGGTTAAAAAAAAAAAAAAAATTCACCCTCCTCCTATAAAAACAAATCTCTCCACTGCCGTTGGCTCCAAATCTGTCTCATCTTTTCACAGATTTTAATCAACAATATGCCTAAACAGAAGTCATTCTCTTCCCCTTCAAAATGTTGCTCTTGTGCTCGCTATCTATGGAAAGACACCACCAAGATACAGCCAGATACCTGTATTTTCCTCTTGCCCCTCTCATATCAATCACCTGTTAAATCGAGTCGATTCTACCTCCTAAATTAGTCCCTTCTCCCTTACTCCTGACTCTGACTTAATCTAGTGTCTCAATTCTTCCCTGTCCTCCTGCAGTAGTCTCCTACCTAGCAGCCTGGCTCTTCAGATCTCCCTCCAATTCACTTAAATACCTGAATGTCACCTAAGTGCTTTTTCTAAAATTCAAATCCGATCACACCACTCCTTGGCTTAAATTCCTTCAGTAAGTCACAATACCTAGCATTGCAATCCGAGGCTCTTCCTACCCTACCTGTCTTCCTCTTCTTTTTCCTCCAAGAAAAAAAGCCCAAACTCTTAGTATAATCCACAAGACTCTTCAAAAATCTAGATTTTATACCTTACAATCTCAGGTGTCAATATTACCCAACATGTGAACCTAAACTGCTTGCAGTTCCTCAAATACACTTTTTTTTTTTAAAGAAGATGTTGGGGTAGGAGTTTATTAATTAATTAATTTATTTTTTACTGTGTTGGGTCTTCGTTTCTGTGTGAGGGCTTTCTCTAGTTGTGGCAAGTGGGGTCCTCTCTTCATCGCAGTGCGCGGGCCTCTCACTATCGCGGCCTCTCTTGTGGCGGAGCACAGGCTTCAGACGCGCAGGCTCAGTAGTTGTGGCTCACGGGCCTAGTTGCTCCGCGGCATGTGGGATCTTCCCAGACCAGGGTTCGAACCCGTGTCCCCTGCATTAGCAGGCAGATTCTACCCCAGTCCTACCTCCAAGATGCTTTAAGTACTTCTTTTCTGTGGTCCACTATCTCCCATGCGTGACTCTGTCATGTCATTCATCCCCCTAGATGTTAATTTTTTTAACTGCCATTCTCCCTCCTATAAACTGCAAGCTCCTAAAGGAAGAATCATATTTTAACTTGTTGATCCAACACCTAGAATACTGTTTGCAGTAACAGGTAACTAAGCAAAAAGTTTTGTGGAAGGAAGGGAGGGAGGGAGAGAGGGAGGAAGAAAAGATCCTTAGTATCTCAATAAATTTGTAAATTATTTTACAAAGTAAATGTAACTCACACTTGCTGGTTCTTGTCTTCACCCTTGTGATAGTTAATTTTATATGTCAACCTGACTGGGCTAAGGGATGCCAAGGTAGCTGATAAAACATCGTTTCTGGGTGTGTGTGTTAAGTGTCTCCATAAGAGATTAGCATTTAAAGCAGACTGAGTTTTTAAGAAGCCAATGTGAGTGGGCATCACCCAATATACCCAAGCCCCAAACAGAACAATAGGTGAAGGAAGGGCAAATTCGCGCTCTTAGCTCAGGCTGAGATATTTGGACACGGACCAGGATTTAGTCCATCTCCCCCATTCCCCATGCCATCACCCCAGTTCTCAGGCCTTCAGACTCAACATGAATCACACAACGTAGGTCTTCCTAGTTCTTCAGCTCGCAGGCAGATCAGGGGACTTCTTACCTAAGCTGCATGAGACAATTCCTGTATTTTATACATATAGATGCTTTTGGTTCTGTTTCCCTGGAGAACTCTGACTAATACAACCCACGGTGCAGGATTCCAGGTTCCTATATTTTTGTTCCTGGAACATTTCTGGGAGCCATCCTGAAGTGTCTCACATGCGTTCATGAGCCAGACCAGTCAGCTGACAGTCACCTCCCAGGGCACGACTATCATTCACCCCTCTTTGTGCCTCTCTGGGTGGTATCTGAGGTCTGCTGGTTCCATTCCCTCCAAACTAAGCTTGGGTGGGCCTCATCTGTTCCCCGACCCAGGTACTGCCTCTGCTCTGGAATGCTGATCACCGGTGGCGACTGTCACCCACAGGGCCCCATTCACTGCAGTCTGCTTCCCCTCCACTGGGCGCTAGCCACTGCTTTATCCAGCAGCACCACCGTCACCCAGCCCCCCTCCCCCACCTTTCTAACAGGGCCAGTGCAGTGCACTCCGTAAAATGCCAGACACTCAGTGGATGGTGGCAAAAAAGGGGAAATAATGCCTTTCTACTGGACTCTAAGTTTAGAGGGTACAAGGACCATGCCACTTGTCCCCAAACATCTTATATTTCTCCTTGTTCTCTTGTTCTTTCTTAATTTCTTTTTCTTACAGCCCAGGTATCCTTCTATCTCCACTGTCTCTGATGCAAGGCCTGAGAGGTCTAGACCCGAAAGCAAAACAGACTCCGGGCTGAATTCAGAAACGCTCCTTCTCTAACAGCTGAGATGGCATCACCAGGTCTGGCTCTTTACGCTTTATTTTTTCATTAAAAAATTTTCACTTTTGTTCCTACACATCGAAGACTAGTGGCAGGCCAGCCACGCCCCAGATGTGGCTGAACCCCTGCAAGGGACACAAGCAAGGGCCACACTGGGGACATGCCGCACAGACGGAGTCTTAAACACTAAAACAAAACACACAACTATTGAAACATGCACTGCCCTTTCGTGCTCCATGTTTCTCATACTTAATATACTCCATTAAAAACTTTACATTAAAATTTCTGAATTATGTGTGTCACTCAAAGCAGCTTGCCCACTGACAAATGAAAGCCTCCCTTATGGGGAAATATTTCACAAATTACCCTTTTTATCTGAATTCCAGGATGATTAGGCCAGCAGCGTCACATCACCCACCCTGCAGCAAGTAGGGCAGTAGAAGGCATCCTCCTCTGTCGGCATTCCGAAAGGCATTTCCAGACCGACACCGGGGTGGGAAAAGAACGGCCAGAGACAGGAGAGCAAGCAAGAAGCCGCCTGGCTGGGGATCACCAGAGAGTCATCCCTACAATGGGAGGATCCATCCTTTTTTTTTTTTTTTTTTTTCCGCTGTACGCAGGCCTCTCACTGTTGTGGCCTCTCCCGTTGCGGAGCACAGGCTCCGGTCGCGCAGGCTCAGCGGCCATGGCTCACGGGCCCAGCCGCTCCGCGGCATGTGGGATCCTCCCGGACCGGGGCACAAACCCGTGTCCCCTGCATTGGCAGGCGGACTCTCAACCACTGCTCCACCAGGGAAGCCCGAGGATCCATTCTTTATGCCATGAGAACACAGGCAAGAAAGAACAATAACTTTTCTTGCAAGTTCCACACTGGATTCAGACTCTACATTAGAGGGTAATCTGTACCAATAAAGTATGAATGTAAATAAGACAAAGAATGGACTAGAGGAAAAAAACATAATGCAAGGTCTCTGAAAACAAAAGCACATTTTAAAGGAAATGTGCAGTGAACATCAACATTACTGGTAGTTCAATTTCATTCAAAAATTGATATACACTTAGAAATTAAATCCTTGGCTTTATAAACATGATGAATAAGCAAATACTTCAGGATAATATACTTTTTACCACAAGCATTTTATGAAAGAAAATTTTCCTCAAAGCTCCAACACTAACAAATTCCAAAGTCTTCAGTCACTAAAAATAGAGCTTCTTATTTTTCCTTATCTATTTTGATACTTTTAGCCGTCTCATAAATTGCCTATTTTTTGGATTTTAACAACCAGTCGTCCTAGAATTTTTATATTTTCGTAAAGAAAAAGGAAATACATATGTGTGTTTTAAATTTTATGCTTTAAAAATTAATCTTTACAACAAGTATAGCTCGATCTTTAAAAGGAGAGGGAAGAGGCTTTGAAGGCCTAAAGGAAATAAAAATGGACAAGGATTGAGGCAGTATGGTGTAGATTTCAGGTAATTTTAAGCACTGGATAATTTTAATCTAGAAAGAAGGCCTCAATTCAGTTATAAATATATTTTAAAAAATAGCACACTATTCCCTTAGAGAATCTGGATGGTTGCATTTTTGAAATAAGCAACGAAAGGGTGGGGGAAAAACAACCTCTCCTTATGTTGCATTTATTCAATTTGTGGACTCCTACTGCAGGTGGTCCTTGAAACGATAACATAAAAGACTTCTAAAACAAAATGGATAAATATGACCATTTATTTAAAATTCAGGCAGTTTTTTAAAACTCTATTTCTATTCAGAGAGTCCAATTATCTACAAGATATATACAGGCTGCAGCACAAGCCATTATGATTGATTGATTTTAAACAAAAATACTAGCACATATATACACAAAATGAATCTTATCTCCCTTCAAAATATCCATTTTGAGCAGCTACACATCAATTCCACTGAATTCAAAAAGAGGCATTGCTAAAATACTTTGATTAATGGATTATGTATACATCTTCCCAAGGGGACTATTTCAAATGGAATAACACACATTTGAATAAACAGGTTCTGATGTATTTATTTAAAAATTGACCTCACTAATCTATAGTCAAATGTAATATAGAAAACAAACTTTAAAACACATAACGTTCTCTGAACAAATAAATTTGCATTTGAAATTTACATGTTCAAAATAAATCTTTTCCTGCCACCCACGTAAGAAAATGGAAAGTGATAAGGGATAGAAAGGTAAGTATTACAAAGTCAAATAAGTATAAAAGGCCATTTTATTCACTACCTTTTGAGAAGTAAGTTATCTATTGAGGAAAAAAAAAACCCTCCAAATTTAGACTAAGCATTCTGTAACAAGCAGCAACAAATTCACTGAGGGTGGTCTTTAAAGTCTGCATTGCACATATAAATTTCTTTTAGCTGTAGTATATGCAGTATATGGTTCCAACTAATAAACAACAATTCATCCAAAAATGCAACCCATCTTGAAATAATAGTACTTCCAGAAAAGCAAACTACTGTCGATTACAGTTTAGCACTTAAAGGACAGTAATTTTTATTCTTACCTATGCAGTGACTTGAAATAGGTATAATTAAAAACTAACTTGTAATTACTATAACTATGCATCTATAGAAACATCCACACATTTTTAAATATATTTTCTTCAATTTGTCTTAATCTTAAAACTGTTCACAGAGTAGTTTTTATTTTTAAAAAATTTTAATGCAAGGCATGTCATTTTACCCTTTTTTGTTTACTTGTTATGAAAGTGATACAAAACAAATACTTTGACCACAAGCCCTGGGTGTTCAGTGCCTTCAATCAAATCACTGCAATTAATATGAAATTCTAAATACAGAATATAATGCCACATAAATAGTATAACAGCCAAGTCCTGTCTAAGAAGCCATATGTTTTTTCCCATTGTTCAAAAGAAGGAGATGACTCCCCATCACTTATGTTTCTGATTAGCAAGGTGATTTATGCCACAATCACTAAAAATGCCAGCAAGTGAATGAGAAAATGCATAGTGACTGCGCCAGATGTGCACAATAAACAGGAATCCCATTGTAATCTCTGGTACTTAGTTTATATGAAGGTAATGTAGGAAACACTCTTGGATATGGCAAAGTCACTCTTTTTTTACATTTGACTATAAATGATATGAAATAAATTGTGTGTTTTATACTTTATGGCATGCATACATTGATAAATTAGGTAGCGTTTTGTATCCCGACTTATCTACAAGACAAACCTGGCTAAGATCATGGGGATTAATTGCTTCAGAAGTGTGAAATGCAGCTTTTCCATTCTTTTCTGCACACTCAGTGAAGAAACAATGATTAATCACTGTTTAACTATTCTCTTGAGGATCTCCAAGATTGCCAAAGCAGGACTTATCCTCATAAATCCAAAAAATACAGGTTTAGATTTGTTGCCAACAAATGAAAGAACATGAACTTAAACCCATTTGTTATCAGATTAAAATAATGTCAAGGTTTTAGAACCTCACTGGTACACAATTCCCTTTTAATTGGTGACTTCAATACGAAATGAGATTAACACGTAAGATATAACAAAAGTACACCTATTTTACAAAAGTAATAATAAACCTATTTTTTTAATTATAAAATATCCTCAGCCTAATAATGTCAAACATACTATTGAACTTGAGCTGATAACCTCCCTTAGATACATAAATACTTCAATTCCTCTGTGCTATTTATAAAGAATAAAATACATGGTATCAGATGAAAAACATTTCTAAATGGTTATTTCAAATGGAAAATGACTGCTTATTTCAAGAAATTTTATTCTAGACAGCTACAGCTGAAGGACAATTATGTGGATAAAATTATTTAGTTCCAATAGTACTAACAGAAACATATTTATAAGTCTTTATAAGACTAAAAATGTAAAACTTCAAACTTTAAGCCCATACTATAAATGACCCAAAAATATGTTGAAGATAAGTACATGAGAAGAGAGGTTTCAAATATATTCCAAGTAATTTAGGCTTTCAAGATATCTTCAGTCAATATTCCCTAAACACTGAAGAAATTAAGTAACTCTTAAGCATTTATAAAATTTTTAAAACATATTTTTAATAGCAGAAAACTTATTTTGTCACAATATTAAAATGTTAGCATCGTAATGGTCAAATCGTTACAAATTAAAGATTTTAAAAATCCCCTTTAAATGGGTTAGCTGTTCACGGCCTACTTTTAAAGTATTCCTAAGCGGGAATAACCTGAAGTAAAAACTTCAGACTTCTACGTAAAATAGAAATACAGTGACCTCTCACGTATAACGGACCCCTTTTCTGTTTGTCTAATTATGTGTTCATCTAACTTCTCCCTTCCAGTTCATGACTCCTTTCAGGTCTACCAGGTACCACAGAGACTAGCAGAACCGCAAGGAAGCGGAGGTGAAAGTGGTGATAAAGTTCACTGTCCGATAAGTCTTTGTAAAAGTGAGTAAGTGGGAGAGAAAGAGAAGCAGATTCCATATTTTCCACATTTCATTATCTAGAGTTGGCTGTTTCTCCATTATCAAAAAGTGAGAGTTATGTGTGGCGTGTGTACACTGAAAACCTAGGAAAATTCACAATGAACTAGGCCAAAAAAAAAAAAAAGAAAGAAAAAGAAAACTGAGTCTCCTTACGTCATCCAATTTAAAAAGGAAAACATCATAAAATGACATATTTGAGTTAGCTCAGTACCCACCATAGCGTAAACAGTCAATAAATATTTGTTGGTCAAATGAATAGATGAATTCAAATTGATTCTACTCTGGAAGCTGATGACATTTTAGAGTCTATAAATAGAGCATCGCCCTTTCACCTTCTCCTGACACTCCCAAAGATCTTCTCCACTTAAAATGTTTTAATTGAATGAAAAATATTTAGGAAGAACCATTCTTAAGTGTTACTCAAAATATGCCACTAGCATAAAACCTCACAGAGATGCTAACTGTTTTGTTTAACCTGGAAAAACTATTAGGATGGACTTGGAGGTTTGCGGATGGAACTTACAAAGGAACACAAGTGTGTCAGAATAAGATAGCTGGGATTTTTGAAAACAAGTCTGTGTTATAAAGGGAAAGTCACTGCAACCGGTTTAAGTCAACAACCTAAACACAGAAGCCAAGTCCGGATGACAAAATGGCAGCTTACTGGAGAAATGTATATGTGAAGCCCAGGGAAGGAGACAAGTTAAATGATGTTAAATAATAAAGTTATTTAACAGGGAATCAGCTAAGAAGATGGTGAAGGAGTGGCAGGTGACACCTTGACTATTTGCCTGTAAAAGGGAGAACTCGCCAAAGACCCTTCTCAGAGTTAGCCCGTGATGTACTGGGTGGCCTCACCACAAATAACAGTTATATGTCACATGTTAGACCATGATATAATGTGGGCACATACCAAAGAAAAAGAGAGAACTTTCATTCTTGCTTAAAGGGGAACGCAATAAGCTAGACCCTGCCTTTAGAGGGAATCAGAATAAAGTTATAAGAAGCCGAAGTCATCTTATTTCTAATTATTACCTCCATAACAGTTGGTGCTTCCAAAGACGGAGAACTAAGTAAGCTGACAGTAAACCAAATATACTGACTCTCAGTAAATGTGTCCTAGGAAGACAAGTGCATGTATGGATATAAAGGAGATATTACTCAAAAATGTCTTCCAGTCCAGTGACCAAGGAACTTGTGCCAGGTTTTAGGAAAAGGCAGGGTCTGCAAATAATAAAAATTAGTTATTTAAACCCAAGAGGGACCCACTAGAGGTGCTATGAGGAAAAGTAAGCACAAGGCTAGTCAGTTTTTTGGTCTCACAATTGCAACTGATCCTTGAATAATGCAAGGATTAGTTCAAATATAATTTACAGTTGGCTGTCTGTATCCAAGGTTGCTAGGCATTTGCAGATTCAACCAACCATGGACCGTGTACTACTACAGTATTTACTATATTTATATTGAAAAAATCCACGTATAGACGGACCTATGCAGTTCAAACCTGTCTTGTTCAAGGGTCACCTAATTCCTTTCCCACCTGTTATCCTTCTTAACTTAAACTCTACAGTACTGGAGCACAGCAAACACGCTGCTTGAATCATGTCCCAAGACAACATAAGCAGTTTCTACAGCCAGCGGGGAAGCTGTATCACTATCGAGAACTGGGAACTTGAGCAAGAATGGGTACGAAGAGCAACATTATTCCATTTCAGAAACACATGAGAGTGATCCCAGGGATCACCTTACACCAGGAAGAAAATGCTGGAACTCTAACGCTATCACTGTATCCCGTATTTATCAAGTGTGCTCCTGCGCTGAGGTGACTGGGAGAAATATGAGTCAGAAGGAGCACAACAGACTCCAGGCATTCGTAGATTTTTACATTCATGATTTCACACTTGTTCAAGCAATCCAGGACACGAAGTAATTTATCATTTTTCTGATAAGTGAATTTGAACCACAAGCTGCCCAAGGCTGGTGTGAGAAAGCATTTCTGCTTCTGATCCTAATGTAGCTTGGTGGTTCTCTAGAACACACTCCAGAAATATTTACACATTTGAGATTTTTCAAAAACTTCAAGAGGTGCATCCTTCATAAATGCTTGTTGTATGTCTTCATTATAGTAACAGAATTTTTTAAAGTACAAAATTCCTAAACTGGAAACCACCATTCACCTACGTTACTACAATAAAAATCACAAAGCGGTAAACTGAACAGGACAAGCCTAAAGAAGTGGGAGGCAGCTAGTCGTGACGCTTCTGGTATGTGACATATCCCGGAAGTAACACAAAGCTTGACCGAAGACTTTTACAGATGGATCTGTGCCTGTGTGTGCTGCCTGCCTTCCTATTATTAAGGATAAACCACCCATGCTCCTACCTAAGGCCAGTCTCTCCACTTGTGCGCCTTGCTTCAGCAATTCACTACGCTTTCCTGTATCATCAGTTTATTCCTCTTTATTGGGGCATTCTCAATATTGATGTATGCTGCTTCTCTTCTACTCAAAAAAAAAAAAAAAAAAATTGTCTCTTGACCAACTTTCCCCCTTCAGTTGCCACATGTTTCTCCTCCCACTCCACCCTGAACCCACTCCACCCTGAACCCACTCCAGTGTGACTTCTGTCCTCCACTGAAACTGCTCTTCTCAAAGTCACCAATGACCTCCCACTGCTAAATCCAACAATCAATTCACAGCTCATGTAAAACTTCACATTTCAGCAACATGTGCCACGGATGATCATTCCCCTTCCTTGGCACATTTACATCACTTAGCTTCCTGAGCTGGACAGATATTTAGAAAGCCAAAGAAGTTTTCCTTTTACCTAGCTCGGTTTTCCTCCCCTGGCCTCCTCAACTAATTCCTCTTCTCCTGACCCCTAGATGTAAAGGGCCCCAAAGCTGGGGCCTTCAGTTGCCTCTAGCTGTATCTACTGGATTGCATCAATATTACCCCTATAAAAATACCATCCACAATTGATAACTTTCACAGCTTTTCCTTCATCTCGGACCTTTCCCCTGAACTCTGGGATAGTATCTGTCTCCTTGACCTCTCCACTTAAATGTCTAATAAATATCTTCAACTTAGCATGTCCAGAACCAAACCCCTGACCTTCTCCTTTTATAAGCTTCCCCTTCTTCATTAAATACAACTCTTATCTTCCTAGTTATTCAGACCAAAAACATTACCAGAGGCGTATTTGACTCCCCGCCTTCACTCATAACTCAAATCCAATCCATCAGCAAATCCTGTTGTTCAAACCACAATTACCTCTCACCTCTAACCTTCTACATGGTCCCTCTGCTTCTGCCCTTGCTCCCTCTACAATCCTTTCTCAACCAGGCAGAGTAATTCTTTTAAACTATACATCAGATGTTGATACTTACTTGCCAATAACTTCCCATCTCATTCAGAATAAAAGCCAAATGCACCTCTCTAAAAGACTAGATTCCCAGTTATCTCTCTAATTTAATCCCTACTACTCTCTCCTCACATTGCCGCAGCCACACTGACCCCTCTGTTGTTCCTTGAACACATCAGTAATATTCCTACATCAGGGCCTTTGTACTACTTGTTCGCTCTGCTTGAGGTGCTCACTCCGTCACCTCCATCTGACATTTACTAAAGTGTTCCGTTCTCAGGGAGGTACTCCCTGACCACCCTGTTTACAATTTCCATCAGTCCCCTTATGCTATTAACTCTCTATCCTCCCCTCCTTGCTTTATTTTCCTTTATAGCCTCACTATCTAACTGACTACATATTTTACTTATTTATCTTGCTTCTTGTCAACCTCTCTACCTTAAAAAGCAAGCATAATCAAATCATGCATTTTTCTCTATTTTGTTTTCACTGTTAATATCTCCTAGGAAACTCTTCAATTAGTAAGACTGGCTTCAAAATTCTCAGGAGGAATAATGGATGTTAGAAACAAACTGAGCAAAGTCTTCAAAGTTCTGAGGAACATTATTTTAAATCTAGAAATACTAATATATACCCAGATAAATTATCAATCAACTGTGAGAATAAAAATATTTTCTAATATGCATAACTCAGAAAATTCATCTTTCACCATTCAACCTTCTGAAAATTTATTTAAATTGTGACAATGGGACACAAGAATCATTAGAACTAACCCAGAAATATAATGAAAAGAAATCGGAGTGTAACAGTTCCGCAAAAGGCCAACGAAGCTCTGGTCCATACTAAAACAGGAGGTCCAGGTTAAGTGATGTATTTCTTCAACAAGACAGTAGATAACCTAACAAAAATTTATTTTGTGATTTAAAATCATACATTTTAAAGCCTAAAAGTACAGCTGTGGTGTGCTATCCATAAATGGAGAGACATAGACCTCCTATGAGCATTAAGCAAAAAGAATGGTAATTTAAAACTCTGGTAAAAACAAAGAACTATACACACATGCAGGGGAAAAAAATGGTATAAATATGAAGCAAAATACAGTATTTTTGAGAAGATGAAGAAAACTAAGAAATCTTTTGTTCTGGAAAACAATTTCTACTGGTCAGTTAATTCTGCACGGAACACAGAATTAAGTGATACCCTGAACTGATATATAATCACTATATTAGAAATAATGAATATAATCACCCCTCTACAATGTTACTTTGCTGAAAGTCATTTATTACTATCATATTCTGATTATCAAAAAAATGGAAAATAACAAGTTTTGACAACATGTGGAGAAACTGGAACCCTCACACATTGCTGGTGGGAATATAAAAGGCTACAGCCACTGTGGAAAACAACTTGGTGGTTCCTCAAAAAGGTAAATAAAAAATTATAACATGACCCAGCAATTATACTCCTAGGTATATACCTAACAGAACTGAAAACAGGTGCTCAAATAAGAACATGTGCACCTAAATCCACAGAAGCACTACTCACAAGAGCCAAAAGGTGGAAGCAAACCAAACAATTATATATACAATGGAATATTACTCAGCTGTGAAAATGCATAAAGTACTGACACATGCTACAATATGGATGAACCTTGAAAACAGTACAAGTGAAAGAAGCCAGACATAAAAGGTCACGTACTATATGATTCCATTTATATGAAATATTCAAAATAGATAAATCCTTAGAGACAATACAGACTGATGGATACCAGGAGTTGGGAGGAGGTCAGAATGAGGAGACACTTTAAAAAGTAAGGCGTTCTACCTTGGAGTGATGGAAATGTGTGTAACTAGAAAGAGGTGGTGGGTTCTACTGAATTATTCACTTAATTTTATGTTACATAAATTTCACCTCAATAAATTATTCTAAAAAATAGATATTCTACTTTTAGATCAGTCTTTTCATATTTTCTTATTTCCAGAGTATTTAAAGATTTCCATAATCTTCTTTCATATTGGAAGGCTCTTTGGATCAAATATTTATGATTTTGAAGGAACATTTATCTCAGATTCACTAATCATTTAAGTTTCATTTCATTTTTTCCCCTATGTTAAATCCAAGTAAAAATTTTTTAAATGTTATATTTTTCATCTATTATATCAGTTCATCACCAGAAGATAGGAGTAGGGATTTTTTGCTTGTTTTTTTTTTTACATTATTTTTATCTTTTATTTTTTCAGCTCTACTGATGTACAACTGACCTCAATATAATAAAATGTAAGATATTTAAAGTGTATCCTGTGTTGCTTTTTACTTTGATGTACTCCTGCCCACTTACTGATTTACGCTTTTTTTGCCTCTGCTTTTGGTGTTTAATTTAAAAAACAAAAAAGCATTGCCAGGACCAATGTCAAGCACCTTACCACATCTGCTTCTAGGAGCTTTTATGGTCAAGGTTTTCTGTTCAAGTCTTTAATCTATCTGGAGTTAATTTTTGTGTATTGTGTAAGATAGCAGTCCAATTTCATTATTTTGCCTGTGGCTGTCCAATTTTCCCAACACTGTTTATTAAAAGAGACTATCCTTTCCCCAGTGAATATTCTTAGATCTTTTGCTATAAATTAATTGACCATCTACGTGTGGTTTATTTCTTGCAATTCTTTTCCATTAGTCTCTATGTCTGTTTTTATGCTAATACCATACTGGTTAGATTACATACCTTTGTAATATAATTTGAAATCAAGAAGTATGATGCTGGGGCTTCCCTGGTGGTGCAGTGGTTGAGAGTCCGCCTGCCGATGCAGGGGATACGGGTTCGTGCCCCGGTCCGGGAAGATCCCACATGCCGCGGAGCGGCTAGGCCCGTGAGCCATGGCCCCTGAGCCTGCGCGTCCGGAGCCTGTGCTCCGCAACGGGAGAGGCCACAGCAGTGAGAGGCCCACGTACCGCAAAAAAAAAAAAAAAAAGAAGTATGATGCCTTCAGCTTTGTTCTTCTTTCTCAAGAGTGCTTTGGCTATTCAGGGTATTTTGTGGTTCCATACAAATTTTAGGATAGCTTTTACTATTTATGTGAAAAATGCCATTGGGCTTCTGATAGAGATTTCATTGAATCTGTAGATTGCTTTGGGTAGTATGAACATTTTAACAATATCAATTCTTCCAATCCATGAGCACAGACTATTTTTCTATTTATTTGTGTCTACTTCAATTTCTTTCATCAATGTCTTAAAATATTCAGTATACATATCTTTCACCTCCTTGGTTAAAGTTATTCCTGAGTTTTATTCTTTTTGATGCAATTGTAAATGGGACTGTTTCCTTAATTTCTCTTTCTGATAGTTCATTGTTAGTGTATAGAAATGCAACAGATTTTTATATATTGATTGTGTATCCTGCAAATTTACTGAATGTTTATTAATTGTGGCAGTTTTTTTGGTGGAGTTTTCTACATATAATATCATACCTCTGTTTTATTTCTTCCTTTCTGATCTGAATACTTTGGGGGTTCTTTTGTTTTGTTTTGTTTTGTTTTTTGTTTTCGGTTGTTTGATTGCTTTGGCTGGAAGTTCCAGGACTATGTCAAATAAAATCGGTGAGATTGCTTCTTTGAATATGGGAAACACCATCTTGTTTCTCATGGTTACTCACTGCAAAAAACAATCCTGATAAATAGCCCAAGAAAATAACACTCAGGTTCTTGTTGGGGGCGGGGCAACAAGTTTGGGCATTCTTGTCATATTCCTGATCTTAGAGAAAAAGCTTTCAGCTTGTCACCATAAAGAATGATGCTAGCTATGGGTTTCTCATATGTGGTCTTTATTAATATATTCCCTCTATACCCAGTTTGTTGAAAGTTCATACCATGATGTTGAATTTTGTCAAATGCTCTTTCTGCATCTACTGAGATGATCACATGATTTTTATCCTTTATTTTATCAATGTGGTGTATCACACTGATTTGTGGATAATGAACCATACTTGTATCCCTGGAAAAAATCCCACTTGATCATGGTGTGTGATCCTTTTAATGTGCTGTTGAATTTGGTTCAATATAGTTTGTTGAGGATTTCTGCATCTGTGTTCATCATGAATACTGGTGTGTAATTTTCTTTTCTTGTAGTGTCCATGCCTGGTTTTGGTATCAGGGTAATGCTCGCCTGATAAAACAGACGTGTTCCCTCCTCTTCTATTTTTGGGGAGAGTTTGAGAAGGTTTGACATTAATTCTACTTTAAATGTTTGGTAGAATTCACCAGTGAAGCCATCTGGTACAGGACTTTGCTGGGAAGTTTTGGATTACTGATTCTATCTCCTTACTATTGGACTATTCAGATTTTCTCTTTCTTCATGACTGATAGGTTGTATATTTCTAGAAATTCAACCATTTCTTCTAGGTTGTCCAATTTGTTGGTGAATAACTTCACAGCAGTTTCTTATGAAACTCTGTATTTCAGTGGTGTCAGTTTTTTTCCACCCTGCCCTTTGGATATCTAGCTAAAGTTTTGTCTACTTTATGTTTTTCAAACAAATAGCTTTGTAAGAAAAAAAATGTCATGAAGAACCTAGGGGTAAAGCAGGAATAAAGACGCAGACCTCCTAGAGAACGGACTTGAGGTTATGGGGAGGGGGAAGGGTGAGCTGTGACAGGGCGAGAGAGAGTCATGGGCATATACACACTAACAAACGTAGTAAGGTAGATAGCTAGTGGGAAGCAGCCGCATGGCACAGGGATATTGGCTCGGTGCTTTGTGACAGCCTGGAGGGGTGGGATAGGGAGGGTGGAAGGGAGGGAGATGCAAGAGGGAAGACATATGGGAACATATGTTTATGTATGACTGATTCACTTTGTTATAAAGCAGAAACTAACACACCATTGTAAAGCAATTATACCCCAATAAAGATGTTAAAAAAAAAAAAAACCACAGAGCAAGGAAAAAAAAGTTTCATTGATAAATATGTACGTAAATTTGTGAAGAAGACCAATAACCTACAATCTAGGCCTAGTAAATGGTATCATCAAAACTCTGCTAAATTGTATAATTGGGAATCAAGGTCAACATGCTTAAGATTGAATATCAGTTTCATCACGTATGAGCTATATATCCTTGAACTATTTACTTACCTAAACCTGAGTTTACTCATCTGTAAAGTGGGAATAATTCTGCTTACATCATAATTTTCTTGTAGCGGTAAACCAGAAAACGTATGTAAAGTGTTTAAAACCATGCCTGGCATAGAATATGTGCTTAATAAATGGCAACTGCTAAAAAAAAAAAAAAAAAATAGCTTTGGTTTCTTTGATATTTCTGCTGTTATTTTAATCTCTACTTCATTTATTTGTGCTTTTTGTTTTGTTCTATTCTTCTACTAATTTTATGCTTAGTTTGTTCTTTTTTCATTTCTTGAGATGTAATTTTAGGTTATTTACTTAGGCTTTCTTTTCCTTTTTTTTAAGTGTGTGTTTTTTCTTTTTTCCATTGAATGAAAGGTTCCTCAATTTTTATAGTGCTTTACAATTTTCAAAAGTTTAACACACATGATTTCATATAATCCTATAATAATCCTTTTTATCCCCACCCCTATATTGCCCCTTCTCCCTTCCCTCTCCCAGCCGGTAAACACTAGTTTGTTCTTTATATCTGTGAGTCTGCTTCTTTTTTGTTTTATTCACTAATTTTGTTGTATTTTTTAGATTCCACATGTAAGTAGTGCCTAACAATATTTGTCTTTCTCTGACTTATTTCACTTAGCATAATGCCCTCCAAGTCCATCCATGTTGCTGCAAATGGCAAATTTTATCATTTTTTAAGTAGTATTCCAGTGTGTGTGTGTGTACACACACACAAAATATCTTCTTTATCCATTCATCTGTTGAGGGACACTTGAGTTGCTTCCATACCCTGGCAAGTGTAAATAATGTTGCAATGAACACGGTGCATGTATCTTTTTGATATAGTGTTTTTGTTTTGTTTAAATACACACCCAGGAGTGGAACTGCTGAGCCATGTGATAGTTCTTTTTTTTAATTTTTTGAGAAACCTCCAAACTGTTTTCCACAGTGTTCGCACAAATTTACATTCTCACCAACAGTGTACAAGGGTTCCCTTTCCTCCACATCTTTGCCAACATTTGTTATTTGTATTCTTTTTGATGACAGCCATTCTGACAGGTGTGAAATGATACCTTATTGTGGTTTTGATTTGCATTTCCCTGATTATTAGTGATGTTGAGCATCTTTTCATGTGCCTGTTGGCCATCTGCCTTTCCTCTTTGGAAAAATGTCTATTCAGTTCATCTGCCCATTATCTAATCAGGTTGTTTTTTTGATGTTGAGTTGTATGAGCTATGTATATATGTTGGATATTAACCCATTATTGGTCACGTCATTTGCAAATATCTTCTCCCATTCAGTAAGTTGTCTTTTCATTTTGTTGATGGCTTCCTTTGCTGTGCAAAAACTTTTAAGCTTAATTAGATCCTGTATGTTGATTTTTGCTTTTCTTTCCTTTGCTTTAGGAGATGGATCCAAAAAAATATTGCTGCAATTTATGTCAGAGTGTTCTGCCTATGTTTTCCTCTAGGAGTTTTATAATATCCAGTCTTACATTTAGGTCTTTAATCCATTTTGAGTTTATTTTTGTATGTGGTATTAGAGAATGTTCTAATTTCATTCTTTCACATGTTGCTGTCCAGTTTTCCCAGTACCGCTTATTGAAGAGACTCTCTTCTCCATAGTACATTTGTGCCTCCTTTGTCTCTTCTCCATAGTACATTTGTGCCTCCTTTGTCGTAGATTAACTGACCATAAGTACGTGGGTTTATTTCTGGGCTCTCTATTCTGTTCCATTGATGTATGAGTCTTTCTTAATTATCAAAGCTTTGTAGTATAGTCTAAAGTCAGGACACATGATTCCTCCAGCTCGTTGCTTCTTTCTCAAATTTGCTTTGGCTATTTGGGGTCTTTGGTGTTTCCATACCAATTTTAAAATTATTTGTTCTAGTTCTGTGAAAAATGCCACTGGTATTTTGATAGGGACTGCACTGAATCTGTAAGACCGCCTGTGGTAGTATGGTCATTTAACAATATTAATTCTTCCAATCCAAGAACATGATACATCTTTCCATCTGTTTGTGTAGCTGTCAATTTCTTTCATTAGTATCTCATATTGATAGTTTTCTGAGTACAGGTCTTTTACCTCCTTAGTTAGGTTTGTTCCTAGGTATTTTACTCTTTCTGATGAGATGGTAAATGGGATTGTTTCCTTAATTTCTCTCTCTGATAGTTCATTGTTAGTGTACAGGAATGCAACAGATTTCTGTACGTTAATTTTGTATCCTGCAACTTTACCAAATTCACTGATGAGCTCTAGCAGTTTTCTGGTGGCATCTTTAGGATATCCTATGTATACGATCATGTCATCTGCAAACAGTGACAGTTTTACTTCCTTTCTAATTTGGATTCCTTTTATTTCTTTTTCTTCTCTGACTGCTGAGGCTAGAACTTCCAAAACTATGTTGAATAAAAGTGATGAGAGTGGACACCTTGAGCTTTCCTTTCTTAATGTAGGTGTTTGTGGCAATGAACTTTCCTCTTAGAACTGCTTTAGCTGCATTGGATTAGGGATAATTTTTATTTTCTTTTTACTTTTCTGTATATACCAAACTTTCTAATAAAATATATTACATTCACAATTTTTAAATGTTTGCAACTTATTAAAAGGATAAAAATGTTAAACGAAATGGGAAGGAGCACTAGAATAGACCCCTTTGGGGAAAAATCTGTTATTCTAAGCTGATATAAAAGGCTTTGGAAGTTTAAAATGTTTTAAACCAAGAATGATTTGAGAGCATTAGTATGCACATACAATTTACACAGACAGAAAGAACAAGAAGAGAATAAAGAAATATATAACTTACTACAAAGGAATGATTCTATCAAAGATTTATCTTCCTTTTATATTTTGAGATATGACCTTTGGTATCTATGTTGTTACTACAGAAGAACCTATAAGTGCTCTAGTATTTCCCAGCAGTTACACAGTTCTTTCCCCAAGTTATTTGATAACTTGTAATGAATTGACAGAAATGAGAAGCACAGGGGAGGCAGAAGAAAAGGCAGCTTGACTGAAACAGAAAACAAACTGCCTGATTCCATTTATTTTCCCTACAAGTCAGTCATGAGCAAACATACAAGTGATCTAAAGTATGACTTCAGAAATTGCAAAGGTGATCCACTATTGGATAGGGAAGTAAATTTAATTATGGGTATCAGCATATATTAAATATACCCCCAAAAAAATGTAATAGAATAGAGCACAGCATACATTCAAGGTAGCCAGGGTAGAATGGTTTTAACTCTTGTTTGTTTCATTTGTGCATTTATACCTGTGGGAAATGGCTCATAAGTATAAAATTTATTTCTTACTATGGGTTGTGGTTAAAAAAAAAAATGTGAATGCTACCTATCTGAGATACCTTCAATGCTAAGTTCAATCATTCTAATTTCACAACTCCAACATATTTAATGAATGTTGGGAGGTAAGAAGGTAGGAAGGTAGGAAAGAAGGAAAGACGAAAAGGGAAGGAAAAGAAATATGGAACAAAAAGTATTCAGTAAGAAAAGTGCTAAAAGTCTGCTGGTGGGAACGTATTTTTAAAGCCCTCATGCAGGCTCAATTAAAAGAGAAGGAAAACAATGAAGGAAAGGAACAGATTGGAAGCTGGTGGGTAGATATATAAGTGGAAAGAAACTGATCAGGGAACTCTGTGCTAGAGGGCAACATTATTCCCTTAAAGAGCCTGCAGTCTAAACCTGGCAGCAGTATATAAACACACACATACACACCCACACATATTTTTTGCACACAAATATATAAAACACATTACTGTAACTATAGTGAGGGTATTATTATGAAATGAATGTTTATCACCCCCCAAAACTCATATGCTGAAATCTTAATTCCAAGTGTAATGGTATTAGGAGTGAGGCCTTTGGGAAGCGATTAGGTCATGAGGGTGGAGCCCTCATGAATGGGATTAGTGCCCTTATAAACAGAGACCCTAGAGAGCTCTCTCATTCCTTCCACCAAGTGAAGACACAGCAAGAAGACATCCATCTATGAACCAGTGGGTCCTCACCAGACATCAAATTTGCTGGCACCTTGATCTTAGACTTCCTAGCCTCCAAAACAGTGAAAAATAAATTTTTGTTATTTATAAGTCACCCAGTCTATAGGATTTTTGTTACAAAAGCCCAAACAGACTAAGACAGCTGATGATAGTACTGAATTTTTAAATGTACGTTTTCAATAAATATACACTTACCTTTCAAGAAAACCTTATTGATCCACAAATCTAATTGACACTTGAAAACGCGTGCTCTTGTTATGGGTCATAGATGATGTCAGGTTCTGTACGACAGAGTTTGCCAAATAAAAGTCTTGGTTGGCCAATCGGAACTAAAGAATCAAGAAATAGAGATCAGCTGAGTTATCCCTCAACTGAGCTGCAGGAAAAACAGCAAATACCTAGAAAAATAAATAAATAAAATAGCTTCAAATATCCTCTCCCTAAGCAAAGGAACCCTAAACCAAAGCCATCAATGCAAAAAGCAAGCTGAAAAAGTTTATGTCATAATATTTTTGGCTCTTAGGGGACAAATGTTAGCTTACTCTTTAATCACTCTTTCAATTATCTATTTTAGCTCCTAGAAGAAACTCACTTTAAAATGCCTACAATAAAAAGCATTATAATTAAAAAAAAAACTAAAACACCTCAATATAAAACAAATCACCTGTTATCACTTTGTTTCACTGAAATGAAATAAAAGTTTTCAAATAAGAAATACACTACTAATACAATAGTAAACTAATATCAAGTATTAAAATCACATAAAATAAAAAATGGAAATCTGACATTTGCAAACAAATGTGAAAAAAATTCCACTGAAAATGAATTCCAAAGCATAAATAAAACATAAAATTAGAATACAGATGTATCAGTGTGGCAAGTAAATATTATTTGTGAATTAAAAATTAATTTCCATAGCCTTTTGGACTGTAGAAAAAGAAAGACATTTATCATCTTTAGTAATATACTTCAATCTACTTTCACAAATCATATCTGACATAGATGTATCTCTACATAAAAACAAGAACAATGGAATTTCTTAAATATCTAATTTAGGTAAAGAACCTCTAAATAATAATAAATTACTAAATATATTATTATCACTCTTTTCTAGACTTCATTCTGTATTAGTTTACTTTACTCCCAATAATCTGTTACAGCTTACTGGTGACTCAGCATATGTACAAAAGGACAACAGTAGTTAGGTAAAATATATATCAAAAACACAGAACTGAAAAACATTATGATAATAGATGTATCTGAAACCTACTGGGATGCAAAAGAAATTAATTACTTAAAACACATTTGAGCATCATATGCTACTACAACCAAATAACAAAGTATGATTTCTGAAGAATACCAAGGAATGTAGCATTGATCTCCAGAGAGATTTAAGGAAACTGTTCTGTGCCCCTATACTGAATATAGTTCATGTTTTGTTTGTTCATTTGATAAAGAGAATGATTTATTACCTTCTGATGGAGGATTTCCTTATTTTAACTTTCAATCTCATCTGAAAAGTTACAAACAACATGTTTCTAAATTATATAATCTATGTATGGGAAATATCTAGACATTGTCAGCAGCTCCTTGGACAGCAATATAGTCACATGGTTTTTCTCCATGGCTGAACTAAAAATCGCCACACTGCTGAAATAAAGCATGTCTCTATTTCTCATCATTCCCTTGTAAGAGTATAAACTATTTTTATATTATGGATGTCTCTTTACAGTGTAAGACATTCAAGTATTTTTCAATTATTCCAATATATGTATATTTGATAAATGTGTGTTTATGTAACACTTAGTATAGATTGTCACACTACTGTGTCAATACTGTTCAGAGAATGATGGCTATTTCTTCAGAAAGTACAACCGCAACCAAAGAAAAAGTGACACTACAATCAGTGTCCTCAGTAGCTGTGATTTGCTTTGTTTCTAAACACATACTTTACATCCCAGTCAATTTTACATTTCTTATACTGCTGGGATCATGATTCATTTTATTGTTTTGACAGGACATAATCCAATAAAAGATCTCATTGACATACTATCAAAGAAACCAAGAAGGAAGGAAGAAGACTACAGGAAGAATTAGGAAACACGGAAGGCTATCTGTATAGGAAAAGTGTATGTTATGCCTAGACTCGCTCTGCAAGCCACATGCAGAAGGAATGTTTACTGCTGTCTCACTGAAAGGATATACCATTCTTCTAGTTATTCTCTACGGAATTGCATAAACATTGAGAAATCTAGAAATAGACATACACATGCACATATAAAAATTACTGTCAGTGTATAAGTTACTGCTGCCCTGGGACTGCAATAATTTATGTAACATCTGTTTTCATATTTTTCTAATTTTTTTCCTAATTAACATGCATATTTAACGCATAAATGCTCAGACCACCTCTTTTTTCTGCTGACTGTGCCTCTTTATTTTTGAAGTTGTGCACTCCTAAGGAGAATTCAGGATAGATGGAAACCAAAATCTTATTGAAAGCACTAATTTTACAATGTAAACAACAGTACTAAACCAATTTTCAAGAAAATACTACAGCCTTAAGAGTTTTCACAAGAACATTTCAATTTGCTAACGATAATCATACAGTAAATTAAGGTCCAAATACCAAAAAGTAACATAAAAGCACAATTCCAATATCATATTAATCTTCTTCATTTTTTCTAACTTGTATAAGAGCTGAAAAAACCTTTGATAACATCTATGATTTCTTGACTTCGTAAGTTTTGGTAGCATTTAAAAAATTTTATGCCTTAGGCAAATAACATAAATAAATACATTCCATATAGTAAACATCAAGAAGTACACAACCAACTATATCTTTTTTAAATTGTGAACTTCAAATACTGTCCAGATGTGAGGAAAAGGGAAAGTTTTGACTCTAAAAGTCATTAAAGTACAATCAACTTCTGGAAGCTCTTAATCTGTACTCAGAAATTCAAAATTCAAAACACTACTAGTCTTTAAGTAAAATTAGAGGCTCATGAAACCAATGCTACAATAACAAACGTATTCCCAAGTAACAATGCTTAACCTGCCAACACTGTGACTTCATGTATACTTACCTCACTTTAGAACTAATCTTTTAGTTATAAAAGATTGTCTTTTAATTGCCTAGTTATGTAGTTCAGTCAGTCATTTAATATTTCTCATCTGCTGTCAGGGCTGTTCCAGGCCTTTGTAGATGATGAAACTGTCTCACAGAACTTACATTTTATTTGGAGAACCAAATAGTAGCCAACAACCATGCAAATACATAATTGCAAACAGAGATAAATGCTACTAAAAATACGGGAAATTCCCCACCATGAGATTTTATAACAGGAGACTTGATGTATCCCAGAGAGCAGCAAAGACCTAAAGTAAGACTGACATGAGATCTGAAAGGTATGGGAAGTGTTCAAATCTGGGCACATCAAGTGCAAAGGTCTAAAAGCACTTATGAGAGAAGCACATTCAAAGTCAGGAAAGAGAAGCAAAGAGGCCAGCCACAGCTAAAGAGGGAATGTACGTGAAACAAAAAAGGCAGAGTAAGTGAATAAGGCAAAATTCCTGAAGGGTTTTAAATAAGGTAAGAAAACCAATTGTATGTTGAAAAAATATCCAATGTGGCAGAATCATGGAGGGGGCAAGAGAAATGCAGGGGAGGAGTTGAGTGTGAGGTGACAGTAGCGTAGACTAAGGTGATGGTGGGGAAGACAAAGATGAGAAGGCAGAGACACAGGGGATAACAATCAGCAGACTCTGATGAAAGATTAGATTTTGTGGAGGATGCAGATGGAGAGCAATTCCATTCATTGAGGTAGGGAACCCTAACAGAAGGGTGCAGGTGTTGGAAGGAAGAGCCCAAGTTTAGACTTGGACATGTTAAGGGGTTAACTGATGGAAACATCCTGTGGGCATTTCAACAGGAACATCTGGAGCTACTACTAGAGTCTGGAGCTATAGGAAGGGTCTGGGCTAGAATCAAATTTAGAATTTACCAGGATATGGGTACTAGATAAAAAATAGAGGTCTACACTGTTTTCCCACAAGAAAACCCCTTCACACATCCAGCACCTTCCTTGTTTCTAGTTATCACACCACATCAGAATACGAAAACATACATTTCATAATCTGACAAACTCATTTAGCCTAAAATTGGTTCATTCCATAAGGCACACTCACCTTACCTTAAGTTGTGAAATAATAGTCATCATTTATTAGAATGCCTACTCTGGGACAGAACTATAAAAATACGCTGAAGCACTCTAAAAATGTGGTAGATTAATCCTCACAATAACCTTAGAATTTTACAATCTTCATGCCTGCTTTTCAGATGAGGACACTGAATTTGGGGATGTGTAAAGTCGCTAGTGAAGCCAGTAAATGATAGAGGCATCCTTCCAACCCAAGGCTACCTTAACCGACAACCCATCATTCTTTCCACTAAAAGCAGGGTAGCAAGGATAGTGTAAGACTCTGGGCTTTATAAAAAGTGTGAATCAGTACGTTGTACACCTGAAGTTTATATAATATTGTAAATCAAAAAGAGTCCGGGCTTAACAAAAAAAAAAGTAGTGAATTACCTGGCGGTTCAGTGGTTAGGACATGGTACTTTTACTGCCGGGGCCCAGGTTGAATCCCCGTTAGGGAACTAAGAGCCCACAAACTGCTCGGCGCGGCAAAAAAAAAAAAAAAGAAAGAAAAGAGTCTGGGCATTAAAATCAAATCAACCTCAGTTCCAGTCCTGGCTCCAGAAGACCACTTAAACTCTCTTATGTTTCCTCACCTGCAATTTCCTCCCCTGCTAGGAAGTATGAATGTTTTAGGAAACACATGAAGGCTCTGGGTTGGGCAACACCATTAACATGACATGTTCCTTCACCACAGGAGTGCCAGTTGAAAGAGGACTCAAAACACTGATAGCTTTGGAAATTTCCCAGCACAGACCACAGCAGGGCATCAGGAAGGGCTGCCTCAGCTCACCCCTGTTCTTCCCCCAACTGGGGAAGAGTAGCTTCCATCAGAAGAGCAGAAGCCGATATCCTAAAGCTGTCAGTAGAGAATTCAGCAGTGGGTCTAAAACTTCAGTGTGCATAAAAATCTCCTAAGGAGCTTCTTAAAATGGAGATTCCCAAGCAGACCCTCCCAAAGATTCTGATACAGCAGTGGAAGAGATGACTCTTCAAGCTTTCTAAAAGATCTCTACCAACAACAACCACTTTCCACTCTTCAGGCACGTGATTTTTAAACTGTTTATTGAACATATACTTTATTTTGTCCAATTAAATTGTACCCAACCTAATATAAAAATTTCAAATATGTTTCTGAACAACTACTGTCAAGGTTCCTTTCCAATAGAAAGAGGGATAATTAAACAGCAGCAGTTTTAACTATATATAAAATGTCTCTACCAAATTTGATTTTCCTTAATCCAGATTTTAGTCTTGTGATTAAAACTAAGTTATTTAGGGATTTACATGTCAAAAGACATAGGAATGTTTAAGGGAGATGAATGGTTCATAAGGAAACTTCTGTCACACAAGTTAACCACTGGCTAAATAAAATATATTGTTGATTAGTAAAGAATCTTAAAAATATGTAAAGGGGTCTAAAGCAGCAACAGTTATCCAAAAAAAAAAAAAAAATGGAGTAAGAGCTTACATATAACCCTCAGTGATACCACTGGATGCTAACAGACACTGGTACGTACCAAAACAGCATTCAAGACCAAAAATGTCTACTGTATTTCCAGATACTTCAGATCACTTAGAAAATTAAAGTACGCCCATCTTCCTTTCTACATGAACCACAATTGTCACTATGGAAGTATACATTCTGGTCACTGCCCCAGCAGCCCCCATTAACCTGACCTACAGGCAGGGCACACTGAGTCAGGGCTGCCTTAACAACATTCCAGAGGCTTAAGAGATTCTAACGAATTCTAAAACTCCAAATTTCCACCCAAGGTTAACGGAATTTAATTTCAAGATGGGTGTTATTCTTTCAAGGCTTATGTGCAAAGCTAAATGTGAGCAGTTAAAAGTTTAAAGTTTAGTACATATGGTCTCCTTGTATTCCTCTGAATCAAAGAAAATACCCACTCAGGTTTGTTTGGTTTTAACCTCATGACTTACATGACCATGACAGGAATAGAAAGCTAAGGATAACAAAGTTGCTTGAAAAAATACTTTAGTGACAATAACATCAATACTCTACCACGATACTGATATCTATATGAAGTATCTCATTTAATGCCACCTTACCTCTACCCCACCCCCACCAAAGCAAACAAACAAAACAGTTAATAAGAACTTAAGGACTCTAACTTGCCCAAGACCTCATCACTAACAAATGGTAAAGCTGGGATTTGAACCCAAGAAAACTTAACCCACAGGCCATATGGTCTTAACCACTGTATCATGCCACTTCAATGCAAAGACAATTATAAGTGTAATATACCTGATCGTTACTCACTCTGTTCATAACTTCCCTTAATTTTATAAACCTTTATATAGCCACAATCCCCAAAGCACTGACACAATCTAAGCCTGTTTCTTTGACTTTTATGGTAAATGAAGTACTTCTAGGTTGTCCTAATAATAAAACATACCTTCACTTCCAAAATCACTCTTCATCTTAGAATTCTTATAGTAGTATGTGACATTATTTTCTCTCAAACAGTCATGCTCATTTTTCACAAACAGTTGGTACCAAGTTAGATCCCACACTACCCTAAGATCCAGGCAAAACAGAAACCAATGTATGTACAATTAAAGAAGAGAAAAATTCTTGTGATTTGAGGATTATACCTTCTAATTTTGCTCTTGATGCCAACATAGCCTCTCTTCTCTATATCCTGATTCATTTAGGATCAAGCTCTGATACCAAGTTCAAATTAGCTTACAAATAAGAAACAGATTAGTCTCCACCACTCTAAATAAACCAAAAGAGGTTGGGTCATTTCTGAGAGTTGCTTTGGGCACCTGAGGTCCATTTCAATCTCGCAGACCAGCCTAAATGCTCATGAAAAGTTAGAAAATTCCCAGAACTGTGGTTTCCTTAAGAAAGCTGCTGATTCAACCTGACTCCAAGAGATGAAAAATTCCCTTAAGCATATGTTAGTTTTTGTGCATTTCTTGTGGCAGACATCAGGCATGGGACTTTTCAAAGTAGACATCCTTCACAGTGCAACAAGGATACAAACATATTTATAATTAAGGTAGTCCCTTCTTTTAAGTGTGTTCCTGTAACTAAGATGAAAATAAATAAGATTTCTGAAGAAATTATTTTAGATTAAACGGGCTAAAACTTTAAGCATTATCTATAATTTTATTTTGTATTCTAAATTCTCTGTTCCAGGCTTATTAAATTATTCCACATCTCATTAACTACTCCTCCTTATGTTATTCCATTTGCTTCAGAGTTCCATTTTTTTTAATCTATTGCTTTTTTGTAACATCACCTGTCTGTCACCTTTTATCCAATAAAAACTGTAATTTATCTTGTTCAAACTGCGAAAAGAAAAACTCGAACCATTGCTGACTGCACTGGAGGAAAGCCTATGAAAAGCAGTCACTGTCCCAAGTTATTCCAGAATTCTGAGGAAGCTTTAGTTCTCAGAAAACAGAAGTGCACAACAGTAATTAAAACCAGAAGAGAACAGATAATAAGTTAGCTCTACAAAGGACTCAATTATTTAACACATGTATTTTTTCTGTTTTGTGGCTCATGACTTTCCCATCACTTACTTTACTACCAAACTACTGTTCCTTTATTGATCTCACTGCCTATTAGCCCCTTCTCAAAAATAATAAAAGAAACCTAAACTGGATAATGTTGCTAATTATTAGCAACATAGAAAAATAGCTGAATCAATGATTGGGTACTTAGTGAGTGTTTTAGAAAGATAATTCCAGTAGTGGGATAGAGTGCTAACAACCGAACTAGCACAGCGGCTATAGAAATGGAGAAGTGAGAGACAAAAGAACATGAGAAAAATGGTGGTACCCAGACATAGAAATGGAAGAAGAGAAAGAAGTTTAGTTTATTTCCAAGGTTTCTAATCTAGCAGGTAGGCAGATTAGATTATTTGTGCCATGAAGGGAATAAAAAATTTTTTAAAAGATACGAAGAGAAAAGGATAAGAAAAAAGTTTAAGAGAAAAAGCACATACTACATATCACTTCATATACATGCCTACCTCAGTATCTTGCACTCCTGCAAAAGGGATGTTGAGGACAAAAGAAGTAACAAATGAATGATCTCAATTTTAATTCTGCTGACTCTTGTAACATTAAGTAACCTGAATTCACTGAGTAAAATGAAGTTTAGATCACGTCACTAATTCCTCAAGTTTTTGAGATTTCATTTTATTTTAGAAGGTCTCCTTAGTTCTAAACACACTGGTACATGCCTAGAAGTATCTTCAATTGAGTACTCTCTTTATAAATTTTGCCAAGCTGTGGTCTCTACAATTCACATAATATCTCACTTTGAGCTACTTCTTGGTATAAATTATCCAGCTGAATTTTAAATTTTGCATTAGGTTACTTGTTTAATAGGTTTGAAACTAACACTTCAGCAAAACAGATACAGGAAGATCACACGTGTATCAGTGCTTTCAGTCTAGTAATTCAATAAAACAGCAGTCAATTAATTTACGTTACTAATGCCATTTTTTTTTGCTACTCAGAAGGATAACTTTTTAAATGTATTCTTCAAAATCATTTTTAAAATAAAGATTCCAAGCAATATTATTATTATGGTCTCATATTGCAACAAAATACATAAAACTAAGAATATTCAAAATCCCGTAAGAAAAAACGCTCTAGGAGGTTAAGATTATAAATTGTGAAATGAAAAGAGGAAAATCATAAATATGATAAATACAGTATACCAAAACTTTTGGTTTTATAACCAAAATGGGTTATGAACATTTTTTTTTATAAATTTATTTATTTTATCTATTTTTATTTTTCGCTGCGTTGGGTCTTCGTTGCTGTGCGCAGGCTTTCTCTAGTTGTGGCGAGTGGTGGCTACTCTTCATTGTGGTATGCGGGCTTCTCATTGCAGTGGCTTCTCTTGTTGTGGAGCACGGGCTCTAGGTGTGCGGGATTCAGTAGTTGTGGCTCACGGGCTCTAGAGCGCAGGCTCAGTAGTTGTGGCCCACGGGCTTAGTTACTCCGTGGCACGTGGGATCTTCCCGGACTAGGGCTTGAACCCGTGTCCCCTGCATTGGCAGGCGGATTCTTAACCACTGCACCACCGGGGAAGCCCTGAAGATTTTTCCAAATTAATGTTTTCCAGTTTGGATACTGGAAACTAAGCAAGAACTCTCAGGCAATTGGTTATTACTCGCCAAAGGCAGGAGCCCAAATAAAGCACCCAACTCTTGGGACTTAAAAAAATCACCCAGAGTCAACCTCTTAAGAAGTGATCCTCAAATTCTTCTGTGTTCATCTTTACAATTATTTCTCTCGTCCAAGTTACATGAAGGGAAAGGTGACAGTCAGCTACCATACCCCCTACAAGGGGAGTTTCAAAAAGGTCTGTTGAAGCCTTCAAAAAGGCTGGTAACCCTGATCCTTAGTAGGACATCCTTCCCAGTCCTGTGCACTGGACCACTTGTTGTGTAAGTGACTGAACACTAGGCCATCTCCCAGAGCAGCATTTGTGGACAGGGGAAAAAACCCTGAAAGACTAGGTTACTTAATCTAAAACTGCTGTTGCTTTTAAAACATCATGGCCTAAACAATCATTGAAATACTACTATCTTTCATTGAAAACATTTAGAAATGTCCTTATCTAAAGACTACCCATATGTAAAATGTGCTTTTAACCTTATAACTGCCCTTCTGAGCAACGTCTGATGACATTAATTTCTCAGCCCATGGTACTTGGGGTGGGAGTGGATGTATGAGGAGGATGTCCTAAAAGACTCTTCCTTGTGTTTTAGAAAATGTCATTTTATTTAATCCCCATAACAGCTTGATGCAAAAGTTTTATTATTATCAGTAATCCCACTTATACAGATGAAGAAATTGCAGGCATTGTTAAGTAAACTTACTTAACATCACACAGTTAATAAGTGGTATTTAAACTCAGGCCTGTGACACTCCACAAGCCTATCCTTTACACACCATCACAATGTCCTCAAGTATATCTATGAGTAATGTAGGTCAAAATCACATAGTGGGACTTCCCTGGTGGCGCAGTGGTTGAGAGTCCGCCTGCCGATGCAGGGGACACGGGTTCGTGCCCCGGTCCGGGAAGATCCCACATGCCGCAGAGCGGCTGGGCCCGTGAGCCATGGCCGCTGAGCCTGCGCGTCCGGAGCCTGTGCTCCGCAACGGGAGAGGCCACAACAGTGAGAGGCCCGCGTACCACAAAAAAAAAAAAAAAATCACATAGTGAATTAAAGTGATTCCTTTATCTCCGTATTTCATTGGAGTACCTTGGAAACCCACCACGGGGAATGAAGTCTGTGCCTCCTATAACCATGGACCGTGGGCTCATAACATTGAAATCTGTGATTCCTGGAGCTCAGACATCGATTTCCCTCACTTATTTTCACTCTGAAATACATTGCCTCTTGAATTCAGTACAACAAGAAAGCTCTCTCTGAAAACATACCTAGCCAAGCTCTGTGCTTCAGTCAATGTGACAGGCATTAATTTAAGATCAAACTTTCTAAACGACTAATTCCTACATAGTTTTCAACACGTTATCCTTGAGAGCCCATACATACATATGCACTTGAGAAAGACATTTTTAACGGCATTCCTTCTCAAATATCCCTAAAACCAGTGTGCAGTTGGCCAGACAATACCAAACTACATCCTGAGCCTCATAAGTATAAATGTATCAGTACAAGAATACAGACAACTCCCAGAATAAGTCTTCAAATAAAAAATTATTATACTAAGAATAAATGATAGTAAAGCTTCTAGAAAATTCAGATCTGTGGCCTACTCCACCCACATCCAAAGCTGACATAACCAGTTGGAAAAAGAGTTCCAAAGAGATTGTTAAAATACTTCCCAAAGGCAATTCCAGAATTTCCTCATGAAGAACTTGTCACTCTTGCCAGAGGGTAGACTTGTTTTGACACCTGACAGAGTTCTTCAATCAGAACATGTTGAAAGTGAGGCAGTAAGTTTCACATTAAGCCATTTTTTCTAGCTCTTAAAACAAAGGAATAATGTTGACCAGAAAACAGAGCTCACATGGTAATAAGATTCAGTCATGTATATATTATGTTATATATAAATTATTTTTAGGAAACAGAGTTTAATTCTCAAGTATGAGAATTTAAAAAATAAAGACTAAGTTCAAAACATACTGTGGTATATATTTTTTTAACTACAATTCCTCTATTTTGACCCTTGGTAGCTTAGTCTATTTTGAGCTCTATTTAACCAAGATTTGGTACCTAGAGACCACTTAACATAACTTTATTAATTTGCTAAGCCATGATATTCTGAGTTCAGCTTAGGCTTCCACATGCCCAAAACATCCATCTATAGATTGGACAGTTCTCTTCAGGGCTAATCCTTCCTCTTGTACAAAAACCTCTCATCAGACCACAAACTATTGGCAAAGCAGCTGAGCTGCGTTTCCTAATGGACTGGCCTTCCCAGCTTCATATAATTAACAATCTCAGTGTGTCTGCATGAATGAGTGACTCATTAACTTGATTTTTGTTTTTAAAGAGTCAAGCTCTTAAACTACAACAAATATTAGTTACATAATATCATATACTTTTACAAAACCACACAATTCAAATATACACAAGCCAAATTATAACACTCTAAGGAGAATGTATCTCAGAAAATTCCAGAATTCTCAAGACTTCAAGTCTTAGCAGAAATGAATTACATGTACTAAAAATATCTACTTTACCTGGCATTTTTAGCAACTAGAATTCTGCTCAATAGCACTTCTGATTTTCCGAAGGCAGGGTCCATTTTAATCATCCCACAAAGGTTAACTTATGTTCAAAAGAGTTTTTTGGGCACAGAAAACAGGACCAAATATTTTTAAAAGGAAAAACAATAGTCTTTTAGTAACCAGAAAGTGTGATCAGGTAGGAAAACAAAGTTCACCATACATGGAGGTTCATTTTATCAACTTCTGTGATTAAAGATCAGTAGAGTATGGATCATTTTGGGGAAGCACAACAGTAAATATTAACATGTATATATTAACATGCTCAATTGCGACAGACAAATCGTGTGAGGTTTCTGTGAGTTAAGCAAAAAAACGGGGGGCGGGGGGTGGCTTTGTTAACATCCAATAATGCAATACGGAAATTATATTTATGCTGCATGTAATAATAGATGCTTTCATGATACCGAATAGACTTTTTCACACAACGATGAAGATCATTCACCAAATTATTGTGACTACTATATTATATTCTGGAAAATAATGATAAATCATACAAGCCTGCTCTCAGTCCCAGGCCCATTTATCTTTCCGGTCTCCCTTTTCTAAACTATGATAGACTAGAACACATGAAAAATGGGTCTCTTATTCCATCACTACCCTACTGCCCACCTCCCTGCCCTTGGCCCCATAAAGTCAATCATAAGCTTCTTAAGTAGGGTTTAATTTTCCTCAAGTATTTTTATTATTTTACTCAAATCTTTGGTTATCTATGATATATGGAACATGAGAATATTATAATTAATGATAACATAAGATAAAGGACTGATATAGCATTTTAATAAGGAAAATTATGATTAGTAATTATTAATTTATATGGAAAAATTTATTTCATAATTTTTGGAATATACAAATAAAATTAAAATAATTAGCATAAGAAATATTTGGTTTAATATAATTAAATGTGAGAGAATGTCCTTCAGAAGAGAAAAGTTAAATATAGCACTTTACAATAGTAAAGCTTTGTAAGGGGTCAGCTCACACATTTTAAAAATCTTTTTTTTAAGTCATACATACACTTTGACAAGCAGGTAATTTCTATACTGAACAAAAACAACAGCAACAACAAATAACCCCAAACTAGTAAATCATATCATGGCCCCCAAAGAATGATCCCAATACACACCAATAGCTTCAGATAAAACGGGAAATTCCAACTCTGGCTATACTGCGCAACATAAGAAGAAAAGGGAGAAAACTGAGAAGAAATGACTTAATTAAATTCCCCTCCAACAGTTAATTTTACTGAGGAGAATGATTAACCATGCAAGAGCTGCTATAGCTGTTAGATTAAAATCAGGTATTTTCCAGACTATCTTTTGGAAAATAAGATACAGATAATATCCCAGAGAAAAGTGATCTAAAAAGTCAGGTAACTATTGATTTAGAAAGCAATAATTTTTTAAAACCATCATTATTTGCAAGCAATTTAAGAGAGTATCATTAGATTGAGAGTATTATAACCCATTAATACAAACTGCAACTTAACATATCTTCTCAATAACATCTAGTGTGCACTATTTTAAAAGTTCCATAAACAGTAGTATATAAAAATGGAATACAAATTTAATCCATTTTAAAGTTTTACATAATGACCCGTGGGGCCTGCAGCCTCCCTCCAACATGACCTACACTTTTACTCCACATCCATATAAATTAGAATCCACATTATCAATCTCTCTGTACTCATTCTACTTAATCACTTAATACACCTGCACTTAACTATCAATGTTTCCTTTCCCATATTTGAAACCTACAGATATCAAAGAGTATGAAGAAAAAGAAACCAAAACTGGGCTTAAAGGGGAAAAAAGGTAGAACACATCTGCAAATTCATAACTGACCCTCTAACTCCCCAACTCCGTCGCATTCCTGCTGACTTCTGAAGAGCTACCATCAACCTACAGGATTCAGAACAGGACCTACAGTAGTCAAAGAGCAAAATGGCTGCTCATTTCTTAGAGAACAGATTAACAATCTTTTTATGTATGAAGTTTACTAGAAGTTTACTAGTTTTCTGTTATTAAAACACTGCGTATCTCGCAACCCATTAGGAACAAAATTATAGCAACATTTCAGTAGATTCAGAAAGAAACATTTTGATAATATTCAACACCACTCATGATTTTTTAAATCAAAAGCAAATTTTAACTAGAAAAAAGAAGGGTACCTTAAAGTGATTAAGTGAATGAATGCATCTTTCAAAGATCCACAGCAAACATAATACACAATGGTGACACACAGAAGCACTACCCTTTACAAAAGAGTAAGACAGATGCCCACCATCATCACTTTTATAAGAGATTGTATTAAAATTTCCAAGACAGCACATTAAGGTAAAAAATAAAAGGCAAAATGAATAAATAAAGAAACAAAGTTGTCATTTTTTCAGTTATGATAGTCAACTGAAGACATCCAAGGGGATTTTAAAGACACTTTATTAGATTTAATAGGAAAATTCTGAAAGTTTGCTGGATATAAGGTTTCCGATTTTGATTTAACATGTCCACTTTCCCTAATCCATGATTATCTCTTTCCTTTTTGGTGTCTATAGAGTTGAGTCTTCCTTAAGAGTCACCAACCAGAACTACACAGTGTATTAAGGGCTAAAGTTTGATAACAATAAGATAATGTACCTCCTTTCTCAGATCCTGTTACATTTTCATCACTTTCTATTCTTACACCAAATTGCTTCTATAATTAAAATACCCTTTTAGTGGCCGCTTTTGGCCAGATCATCAGAGTAGGCCAGTATTTCTAGGTATACGCTATTTCCAATATATCCCATTTCTTTCCTATATCAGAATAAACCAGTCACAACTCATTATTCTTAGTAAAACATAACCCAATTTACTTAAAATATCACTTTCCGGCTGACAAAAATGAGAGCCCTTTTGCCAGGCCCCTGCCCGCCTGCAGCCTGCAGTAGTATTCCCGCACTTATTCCTCACCATTTGCTTTACCAGCATCTTGCTTCTTACATCTTGAGTACCATGTGAAAATCTGGAATGTTTCACTGCATGCTTCCAGAAGGTTCCCGCTGCTTACATATACCACTCCATTTAAAAGGACTTACTTACCATACTTTTCATTTCCTATCGCTGATTCAGTTTCCAATCCATGATAGATTTTTTAAATTGTCACTTATTTTACATTTTACAAACTTTTTCAAAGCCTAGCAAAATACTAGCATTACTTGCCTATTTAACTTTTCAAAAACTCTTCCTATTTTGCTTATGGGACATTTTTCATCAACATTCTCTTTGGAGAAGTACAAAACCCTTTTTATGTAACTCCTGCCCTTTCCAAGTTACTGAAATTGTACCCTCAAGCTCCAAACGTAATGTCCTTTCCCACGTCCTTACTCATTGATTTCTCTATAGCCCTAATATCTAAGATCTGCTTCCTAAAATTCTCTTTCCCTTGCTTATATAACTTTTTTTTCCAACAATAGACCCATCAGTTTCTGACCCTTTTTCTGATGCTGCCACCTTATGAACATACAGGAGGTTCTCCAAGATCTTTCCTTGGCTGATTCCTTTCTCGCTTCACCCTCTCCCCCGCCCCTTTTTGGCTTAGCCGTCTCATTCAAATTTCATGCCTTCAACTAACACTTTCTGTCCTCATGTCTCTAGTCCTGGCCTGGATCTCAAGAACTAGGCCACAGCTGGCATGTACGTAACACCCAAAGTAGACACTGCCAGTTGGATGGATATTGGCTCAAACGACATCTCAGCACTGCTCTGGACAGTCACCACACTGTCAGATGGAGGCAACACTGAAGAAGAAACCAACTCACCACATCCAATCATTCCCTAAACGTCTCTACCGGATAATCCATATCAGCACCTTATAGACAATTTATCAAATGCAGAAGTCATTATCTTTCTCTAAAACTTTCTACCCACCTGCTTCGCTTTGTAAAAAAATCCTGAGTCTTCAATAATTATCTTTCGTACTTTCAGATCCACTTTGTTATCATATCTTACTGAATAACATTGTGGTATCAACCAAATTTGTCTCTTTTTATTCCCCAATGTCATGTCCTAATATAAGCACTTAATACGTCTTAACAAAGCTCCGAAAACTGCCAGCTTCCTAACTAGTCTCCCATCTGCAGTCTTTCTTTTTCTCAATGTTACTAAGTGCTGCAAAAGTAAACTGATCATCTCATTTACCTATGAGCATCCAATAGCCACACAAATTCCATATTCTCACAATCAGTATCCTTGACAATGTGGCTGTTAGTTACTTCTAATGTTACTTGTATGTCTCCACTCTCTATGTATTCTACCAAATATAATGTCTCTATGCTTTACTCGTGATGTTTCTTCTGTCTGGGTCTCCCTTTCCTTTGGGCTGGAGAAAACTAGAGAGTAGAAAGATAAGCAATACAACCTGATAATGCAGTGGATAAATGTGATGAGTAAAAAAGAGAGATCAAGAAAATTACTCAGATTTCCAGCTTTTACTAGTCACTTAAATAAAACTGGAGGCATTTGAGGGAGGGGTTAGAACTTACACTGTGAAGTGATTTGACATCTCAAAGTGGAAACAGATACCAGATAGGCAGGTGGACATGTAGATCTTGATCTCAGAAGACAGGTGTAGACTAGCAATGTCACTCTCAGAATAACTGTAATAATAATTTATTTATAACTGTAATGAAAATTTATGCCATAGGTTTGCTTAGAAAGCTAATATACATAAAGTTCAAAAAGAAGATAGAATTTTAAAAGAAGAGGCCTAGAACATGCCATTAGAAGCCAAGTAGAGAAAGAGCTAGAAGACTGAAAAAGAATAAGCAGAAGAATGTGATTTTATAGACGCTAAGGAGGAAAAACACAGTTAGAAGAAGGCATGGTCTGCAATGCTGAATGCTACTGAGAGGAAAAGGAAGAAAGACAAAGATAAGAGGAAAGAAAATCCCATGAGATTTAATAACACGGAGGTCTTAAAGGTGGCCTTAGTTTTCACAATGGAGAAACCAGAGTGGAGTTGCTGGAGTGAGAGTGGGAGGTGAGGAAATGAAGGTGAAAAGTTGCCAGGTAGAGACAACTCCTTCAAAACATTTGGCTATGGAAGGGAAGAGAGATATTACAGAGAATGATATATAATAATACACATAAATACACATGTAAATACACAGAGTGCCTCTAAAGCTCTTGGAAAAGTGCATTATTTTCTCCCACTGCTAGCTCTCAATACAACATTCACTCCTACCAAGGTCAAAAACAGGCAAGAATGCCCACTATGACCACTATTACTTTCCTTCTGGACATATTAGTCAGTGAAATCAGACTAGAGTAAACCATTAGAAATGTAAAAAATAAGAATTAGAAAAGAAGAAACAAAGCTATTTGCAGATGACCTGATGCAGGTGAGCTGGAAAACCCTAGAAAATCAATGATGAAACTCAAAAAACAAAAAAGAATTCAGCAAGGTAGCAGGATATAAAATAAACATGCAAAAATCACTCACATATACAAATAAAACCAGATAGGATATCTAATGAATGAGAAAGTCCCATTTAAAATAGTAATAAAAAACTATTAAATATTTAGGAATAAACGGAAATGTTCAAAACCTACATGAAGAAGAATAAACACTCTTCAAAGACACAAAAGTAAGCCTAAATGACAGAAAAGAAACACCTTGTCCTTGGTTAGGACATCTAAACATCAACATGTCATAAATTTACAAATTTAACTTGCACTAGACAATTTGATTCTGAAGTTCAAGTGGAAAAGAAAAGTTCAGGAAAAGCTAGGAAACATTGAAAAGGAACAGATATGGTGGGGGAGGAAATGACTCTCATTAAAACATACTACAGGGGGTTCCCTGGTGGCGCAGTGGTTGAGGGTCCGCCTGCCGAAGCAGGGGACACGGGTTCGTGCCCCAGTCCGGGAAGATCCCACATGTTGCGGAGCGGCTGGGCCCATGAGCCATGGTTGCTGAGCCAGCGCATCTGGAGCCTGTGCTCCGCAACAGGAGATGCCACAGCAGTTAGAGGCCCACGTAGCGCAAAAAAAAAAAAAAAAACATACTACAAAGCCTCTATACTTAAAAGAGTGTGGCACTGCTGAAGAGACAGACCAATGAAACGGAACAAAGTCCAAAAATAGATTTAGCTATGATAAAGTGACATCCCAAAACACTGGTACAAGAGTGGGCTTTTTAACAAACTGATAGACCTTTGGGGAAAAGAAAAAGAAGACAAAAACTTGATCTGTTTCTCATACCATACACAAAAATAAACTCTAAATGGATCGGAGATTTAAGTGTAAAAAATGAAACTATACAAGCACTTTTTTATAAGTTGAATTCCTCCTATAACCTGGGAATTACAAAAGAAAAGTCTTTCTAATTAGAACTAAAATACAAATACAAAACTTATACATGAGAAAAATACCAGAAGCAAAATCAAGAGATATGACAAACTGGAAGAAAACATTAACACTATAACTCATTGATAGATGGTTAATATCATTACAAACAACTTTCAAAAAGACAAAATGTCCTATAGAAAGTGGCTTTTTTTAAATTTATTTTTGTCTGTGTTGGGTCTTCGTTGCTGCATGCAGGGTTTCTCTAGTTGCAGAGAGCGGGGCTACTCTTCGTTGAGGTGTGCAGGCTTCTCATTGCGGTGGCTTCTCTTGTTGCAGAGCACGGGCTCTAGGTGGGTGGGCTTCAGTAGTTTGGCTTGCAGGCCCTAGAGCACAGGCTCAGTAGTTGTAGCACACAGGCTTAAATGCTCCGCAACATGTGGGATCTTGCCGGATCAGGGCTCAAACCCGTGTCCCCTGCAATGGCAGGCGGATTCTTAACCACTGCGCCACCAGGGAAGTCCCTAGAAAGTGGCTTTTAAACAGACGAAAAGACATTCAGCTCCACTCATAATAAGATGAAATGCAAATTAAATGTACCCTGAGATACCAGTTCTCATCTATCAGATTGGGAAAAATTCAAAACGTTCACAGTACACTCTGTGGGCAAGGCTGTGGGGAAACAGGCACTCCCAGACACTCCTAGTGGAAATGCAAAATGGTATAACCCTATGCAAAGGAACTGGGCAATATCTCATTAAACTTTCTGAATTACTTTCTGAAATTACTGAAAAACTTTTCTGAATTACTTTCTGAACCAGTGAGCCCACTTCCAGGAATTTACCCTGAAGATAAACCTGCAACAATATGAAAATGCATATACACAAGGATATTCATCACAGTATTATTTTCAATCGCAAAATACTGGAAATTACTTCAATACCCATGTGTAAGACATTGCTTGAATAAACCATGGTACGTACACAAAATAAAGTAGTATCTTTAAAAATGAATGAGAAATCTCTATAAACTGATATGAAGTGATTTCCAAGAGATATTGAAAAATGAAAAAAAAGCAAATTGCAGAAGAACATATATAGTACACTACACTTCTAATAAGAAAGGGGAAATTTAAAAAATGTAAGAAAAATTATCTGCTTATCCTTATAAAAGGAAAGATGAACTAAAAAACAGTAACGTTGCTTACCTATAAAGGATGGAGTAAATGGGGAACATGGAAAGACCTTTTCATACAATTTTATTTTTTGGAAAAGTAAATCATTTTCTACATATTCAAAAAATTAAATCAACAAGGATATGAAGCTGCAAGAAAACTAAAATGAGTGCACTCAACTGTATTTTACCGTATCCACACTTAACCCTATCCACACGAATTATAAAGAAAGAAGTAATCCAAGTAATTATGAGTACAGCATTTGATTATATATACTCACAGAATTGGGTGGCGTGAGGATGGAGAACTTCAAACAAATCTTGAATGGGTAAAGTTTTTGGTAAGTGTGCTTGTTCTAGTGGTATAATGAACCAATTCTGAAACTATTTTAGATCTGTTATGGAGTTGCACAAATAAGTTAATGTGTTGATGCTGCTGGAAGCCAATACTGTCACTGTGAAAGAAGGGACACATAAATATGGAAAAGTGGAAAACAAGAAAGAACCTGTGGAGATGGATTAGAAATAGAGATACTGGTGTGAACTAAGATTTCTAAAATGTGAATATGTGTGTTTACCAGTATGCATGTCTGCATACATTTATGTATCAATGTCAATGTGTATACATATATAGGCCCATACTTACTTCCTAGCACTCTCTCCTCTAAAAGGGCCTAAAGGCCAAGACCCCACTGTGATGAGCACAGTCCACTAGCAAGGAGAACACTAATACCATTCCCCCACTTAAAACAATCAGAGCTCGGGACTCGCCCAGTGATGCACTGGGTAAGCCTCCGCACTCCCAATGCAGGGGGCCAGGGTTTGACCCCTGGTCGGGGAAGCAGATCCTGCATGCCGCAATGAAGATCCTGCGTGCCGCAACTAAGACCTGGCAGAGCCAAAATAATAAAAAAAAATAAAGTAAATAAACAAAGTAATTAATTAATTAATTTTTTAAAAACCAAACAATCAGAGCTCTTCAGAGAAATGGCTGCCAAGAGCCACCAGGGCAGAATAGATCAGAGGTAAGTCTATGACAACTCGCTTTGCCAGAAAGTAAGGAAGCACTCAAAAATCTTATGGGGGAATGCCATGCACTTCTACTAACCAAACCTGGACAATTTGGGCATCAAAATAATTAAGTAATGAATTACAAACCACTGAAAAGAACAGATATCCATGGGCTCATACCAATGATAAACGACTGAATGAATAAGTAAATCCATCAATCAGTCAATCAGAATGGTTTTTGCTTACAGCAGAACGCTGATGCTGACTGGAAGCAGGGCTGGAATTGGAAAGTCAGCAGTTTGCAACCTTTATAGAAAAAACTGTACCAGGCAAGAATCATCAACAGATGCTACATCTAGGTGGAAATTCTGATGAGGAGCAGGATATTTGCATGATCTTGAAGTGTTGCCCCACTGACTGCTTATTACACTCATAAGAAGGGAAAAAAAAAAAACAACTAACTCTACAGTGGAGAAATCTGATAACACTCTGACCAAATGATCAAAATTAACATTCGCAATGTGCCTCCACATGAGATATCCCGAGAAGGATACATCATTATTTATGTAGTTTTCTGGCTGGAACAGAGAACCTGAATCTAATCACGAGGAAACAGCAGACAATCCCAAATGAGGAGTGACAGGCAGACAGACAGACAGACAAATGAAGGACTGCATCATTCAAAAATGTCAACATCATAAAAGACAAATAAAGGCTGTGTGACCATTTCAAATTAAAGAAGGCAAAAGAGACATGACAGCTAAATGCATTAGCTGGTCCTAGACTTAATTCTTACTGAAGGGAGAAAATGCTTATATAAGGAATGTTATTGCATCATGTGACAAATTTGGAATATGGACAACAGATTAGATATAAGGGATATAAGTATTATACTAAATTTACTGAAGCTGGTTATTGTACTATAGGTATGGAAGAAGAGAACATCCCTACTAAGAAATATACACTGACATACTTTCAGGCATAAATGCAATCTCTGCTCAAAGTTCAGGGGGAAAAAAATGTGTGTGTGTGTGTGTGTGTGTGTGTGTGTGTGTGTGTGTGTGTGTGTGTGTGTGTGTGTGTGTGTGTGTGTGTGTGTGTGTCTCGAGGGAGAAAGGGAGGCGACACACCCAAATGATAAATGAGGTAAAATGTTAACAGTAGGTGAATCTGGGTACAGATTAAAGTATCTTTCATTTAATTAAAGTTTTTTTTAAAGTATTTTTTAAGCCATCCACTTGCTATTTTTCCTACCATACTTTTCCCACGTTAAGTTGAAGAGAGTGAGGCCCCAGGATGTGAAGTCATCAGGAGGTGAGCCCACTCCATCTTACTTCAGAGTCTAACACTGATTTTAACTATCACAATACACTGCATTTAAGACTTACTGGCACCTTTAGCTCTAAGATTTCCAAGGCTGTCTGGTCTGCCCTATCTTACCTTCTGCTATTCTCTCCTAATTTTCTTTCCTCTGTTCCCCTAACTGTAGGCCCCTATCACTACAGTTGCATCCTGCCTCAGGCTCTCCAGCATACAGTACACTGGCCAACTTCACTTCTTACAAATCCTCTGGGAAAATCCTATTTTAGCTGGAAAATCCTGGATTTTAGCTCTCATACACTTACTAGGCTATACTTTACCTTCTCCAACAGGCACCTGGGAGGGCAGAACTGACTCTTTCTTACTACTGTATGCCCAAGGTCAAGTATAAACCTTACTCTATATTTGGGATTTCAGTAACCATTCATTGAGCTGAAATGTTTAACTTGCTTCAGCGCTCGCTCATGACTTTCCTCATTCTAGCAAATATTGGGAATGCTCAATTTCCTCCCTTCCATTTGCCCACCAAATCTGACTGAGATCTAGTCAACATTCACTTTCTGGAAGATGCTTTCTCAGTTATTCCAGCTCTGGAAATGCCTGCCATGCTCAATCCCTTCGGCACACAAGGGCTGTACCAGTATCTTTTGCACTTATAAATAACAATATTGGAAAGTATGTTTTATGTGGCATAACATCACAGCAATTTCAAAAGTTGTCCTCATCTCTTATTTTGATTAAGAAAAATAAATACTGGAGAGAAGCCAGTGTGTGCATCTGCTAAAGAAAAGATAAGAAACACTGTGTTTAAAAAAAAAAAAAAAAAGAAAAGAAAAGGATGCCGGATGCCATGGTCAAGTAAATTTGGAAAATGCTAAATTGAGTTAAGCTACCCCAGGTTCTCAGATCTTTTAATATAAATCAATGTATACTGTGATTATCCTAGAGAGGAACAAAATATACAGTGCTTTCCAAACTTACTTGACCATGGCCTCTTTGTACTCAGAGCATCTCCTGGGAAAAACAAACCACAGAATATACTTTGGAAATGCTGACTATGCTATTACCGGGAGAACATATATCTGGGAGAACAGAATATGTGGAACTCGCTAAGACACTTAAAAACCAAAAGAGGGGCTTCCCTGGTGGCGCAGTGGTTAAGAATCCGCCTGCCAATGCAGGGACACGGGTTCAAGCCCTGGTCCGGGAAGATCCCACATGCTGGGGAGCAACTAAGCCCATGCACCACAACTACTGAGCCTGGCTCTAGGGCCCACGAACCACAACTACTGAGCCCGCGTGCCACAACTGCTGAAGCCTGCGCACCTAGAGCCCGTGCTCCGCAGCAAGAGAAGCCACCGCAATGAAAAGCCCCTACACTGCAACGAAGAGTAGCCCCCGCTCGCCTAGAGAAAGCCTGTGTGCAGCAACAAAGATCCAGCGCAGCCAAAAATAAATAATTAATTGAAGAAAAAAAAAAGAAAGAAACCAACTGCTTAACATTAACAGAGTCAGGTGAAGCTTCCCACCTATAATGTCTATACAAAGTAGCAACTGATTCTAATTGTAATTAGTTAACAACCAAAACCCTGGAGTTCTACATCCAATACTTGCCTACTTCAGGGTCCCATGAAAATTCTGATGTGAACTTCCTACTGCCTCCTCCAACTCCTGAACTGCAGATGACCAACTGCAATCAGCATCCCACAATTACAACACACACATGCAGAGCAAATGAGAGGTTTTGGCTGAGAAACATTAAAGCAGTGCCTCTCAAATTTTAATGTGTATACAAGTTACCTGGTATACAGCTATACAAGTTACCTGTTGATCAGAATGCAGATTCTGATTCAGTAGGCATGGGGTTGGGCCCAATATTCTGCATGTGCAGCAAGCTCACAGGTAACACCCATGCTGTCAAACTAGGGACCTCACTCTGGGGGAGAGTTCCGGGCACCTTGTGACAGAAAAGAGGCCGCTAACTTATGAGTATCCAATGGCTGTCCTTCAAACTGCTTTTCAGAAGTCTAATTCTCCCAAATGAAAACAATGAAGCTTTCAATCATTTAGAAAACCTGAAACTGTGTACAATAAGAAGAAGATATTAAAATCATTATTATCTGCTAACAATTATTTTTCTTTAGAAACGGTAGTTTCCTACAGATTGCCGTGAAAGTGCATGTATTTATACAAAAATCATTTCTAGTCTAATGTCCACACCAGTGACACAAAAACGCCTTGACATCCATGGTGGTCAGGAACTGTCTCCACCAATAGTGACTTACAAGGCTGCAAAGAGAAACTATTATTGCCATGCCTCCACCCAAAAGACAATGTATAAAGCCAGCATCTTTCTCAATGATTTATTGAAAGCAGCAGCTCATTTTAATAAAACCATCCCAAAACATAAAATTGATTGAACCAACTGCTGTGGTGGGCATACACAACAGCTGATCAAAATCATTCAAGATTTTTATTCGTAACAGATTTTCTTTCAGGCTTTGAAAATTTTTTCCCATTCTATACTTTTATCTTGATATGGAAATCACTGAATTGCAGAAAAAAGAATTTTTAAATCTATGGAATAAAGTTTTAAACTGCAAAGTAAGTCAATTCAAGAAAATAATAAACCAGATCACATACAACTTAATGCACACACTTAAACTAATACGCACTTTTCTAGAATGTACTTTGAGTGACAAAAATTAAGAGTTCAAACTGGGTCACCTCTTGTGTTGTCGAAAATCATGTGGCTTTTTCTAGGGATAGCACTGCCACCACATCACACACAACATATCACCCTCATTCCTTACAAAGGCAAACTTAGCACAACTAGATATTATTTCTCTTTATAACTGTATTTCTTGATATTAAACATTTTAAGATTTTATTTCACTAAAAAACAAAGACATTTATCCTTTCACTGCATGTTAAATGATGCCTTTATTTGACTTTTTATAATAAAGTAATTTTACAGTATTTTTGTCACAGTGAAGGACAAAGATAAGCCAACTGTTTAGATTCCTCTCCTTCATGTTGAGTCTTTTTGATCACTAACAATGCTGCGTGAACAGCCAACAGAAGGCTGACATTTCATAAAATATGCAGTGATAAAAACTAATACTGTAGCATCTGGGAGCGATATATAAAATGCAGAAATACACCTAATAACTGTGATCTTAAATTACAAGTTACTAAAAGCTAAAGAAAAAGCATACCTAAGAATAAAAAAGTGGCAAGATTACAAAGGGGTTTTTTGTACTCCTGTTTCTAAAAACAAAGTTTTAAAAATAATTTAAGTCTGTAACACTTTCCCTGCTATTCTGCACTTAAAAGCCAGCTACCTTCTAAGAACAGGGTTTCTGTACTATATACCTTTCAACAGTTGAAGAATACATTACAAAATCATCATTGAAAGGGACTGTAGAGTATGCAAAGGAAATTCCTTTTTCTCAGATACTTAAAAAATGTCAAAACTGATGATGAAGAAGCAATATATCACTTTCAAGACACGATGCCAGAGACCACCACCAAAATAAGTTTTAAAGACTATAATAATCTAAACAAACATACTCTTAATGCCTGTACTAATACATCTTTTCATAATCTAAGCCTTAAATTAAAGTCCTTGTTATACAACAGCAAAGTAAACTGTGCTCAAATATGTTTAAATAATTTTAACCTTACTGCTAAACATTTGTTTTTCAATAGTGGGAAGCAAGTAAGGCACTCAATGAACACCATCCAAGAGCAAATCATGTGAATTATCTTTATAGCATTTGGTTTAATATTCCACCTATATCCATCAAAATCACAGTCCAGCAAAAGTGCTTTTATTGGGTTTTTTTAATATATATGCTAAGGGGAAGTAAAAAAATAAAAGCCATATTCAGCACTTCAAAAAGCCTGAATTATACTCTAACTAAAGAAAATATACAGCAGTTACATATGTGGGAGGCAACTGTCCTTGTGCTTATAATTAGCATCTGCATTTAGGGATTCCACCGCTTAATGCACACCCACCGCCTGTTACTCTTACCACGGCTTTTTAATGTCACTTAATGGAGATAAATACTCTTTCCCCTCCTCATATTTACATCAACACTATTTAATTTTTTTAAAGCTGTTATAATAGGTTAAACAGCAGTCTCAACATCACTCTTCATCTCCCACTGGACAAAGAATGACATTACAGGACTGAGAACAGAGAACGCATATTTACATTCATAATGTGCCTAACTATAACATTTATGTAAATTATGATTTTACATTTGCAAATACAATAATTTTTTGTTTCACAGCATACTTTGCCATTCTCTCAACATTAACTTTCCGTGGTTATTACAATCTCAAAAAACCATACCTATGAAACAAATGATGTTGTTCAAGCCATTGGAAGAAACACTTAAAGCTAAAATAATCATGTATCTAATAATGTACTTAATTTTAGTCTAATCTTATTCTTCTATAAAAGAGAGCTTTAGCATATTAAATAAAAACTTTTCATAGATTTGAGTTTAGGGAATTTTCCTTTTAAAAATATTTTCACTACCTTTTAATTATTTCACAGCAGGTTACCTATCATATAAATGATATACAAATTTACTATAATTGTTTAAATGTCAAAAATATATGAATCATTCTTTCCATTATTTTGTCTACTGAATTTAGACTTAGAGCATATCAGTATTATGTACATTTAGAAGAAAACAATTGTTTTACCATTTGAAAACCTATGATTTCAAGAGTAATTTACTCTATCAAAATTTATTTTTAAAATTATACATACCAATAACAGCAGAGAAAAAAAGAAAGCAATTCTTGGGTTTTTCCCTTGTCAAAAAAGTAGTAAACCACATTCCCCAACTGTGATTAAACAGACACTGTTAAATTCGCTGGAGAATATTTATCTCTCCCTTCTAGAATGTAAAGTTCATGAATATAGGGTCCTTACTTCTTTTGTTTAACTCATAATCAATAGTGCCTGGGTATAGGTAATCAATTAATATTTATGGAAATAATGAGTGAGCAAATATCAATGTATCATCTGAGATTTGTAATGCATGAGACTTAGTCCATAAGCGAGATCTAAAGAAATATAACATGGTCCCTGATCTCCTGACACTTAAAATCTAGTTAACAATACAGAATCTAGACCCAACTACAAACAAGTACTAGTGCAAAACACTAAACACAAAGTGCCTTGTGAGAGGCAAAAATCAAAACAGGAGTTCAGAAGAGGGTGAGATTACAGTAGACCATATTGTTCAGAAAGATTTCACGAAGTGTACAGGACATGAGCTCCAAGTTAGGAAAAAAGTACACAAGCTTTAGATGAGCATGTTAAGAAGAAAATACGAAGGACGTCATAGGGCAGAAAGAAGATTGAAAGTACTGTGAAATGAGGAAGGATATGCAAAAGTAGGAAAGTTCTCAGTACGTTGGGACCATCTTGACAGAAATGGGAGAACTTTTGCTACTCACTAGTGGAAGATAAGGCTAAACAGTAAACTAGGACAACTTTACGAAAGAACCTTGAAAATCAGGCTAGACTCAATATTTTGTAATAACCTATTAGGGAAAATAATCTGAAAAAAATATATACAAACATATAAGCATATATGTAAACTGAATCACTATGCTGTACACCTGAAACTAGCATGACACTATAAACCAACTATACTTCAATTAAAAAATATATGAAATCCCTAACAAAATCAGGATAGAGATTCCAAATTTCAATCTACAAACAAAGTGGGGCCATTAAAGGTTCCTAAGCAGAAGAATAACAGAGTAAAAGCAATGTTCTAGGAAGATTAATCTGACAATGTATGGGATGGATTTGAGGATAGAAAGGATATCAAACACTTCAGATCTGAGGAGAGCAAAAACTTCTGTAGTATTCTAGGAATACGGCTGTAAAGGAGTGGATGAGGCTGGCTTTTGAGAACGGTAAGGAACTGACAGGAGCCAAAACTACTAAGACTATAAACTAGTTAGATATGATGGGAAAGGGAGATAGAGACAATGAATTCCTAGGTCCAAGATAAAGACCCTAAAGGATAATGGGAGGGAAGCTAAGAACGGCTTAATTTTTCTGGGGGAAAAAAAAAAGGTCAGGGGCAAAATGATGCTTTCAGTTCTCCCAAACATTCACCGCATTGGGAAGCAAAGTATTCAAAATAGTAGGAAACGGAGAGATGGAAACCTGAGAATGTGGTCAAATGCAGAGCTACAGATTTTACTTTCTTTTTTTTTAACTTTTTATTTTATATTGGAGTATAGGTGATTAACAATGTTGCGTTAGTTTCAGGTGTACAGCAAAGTGATTCAGTTATAAATATACATGTATCTATTCTTTTTCAAATTCTTTTCCCATTTAGATTGTTACATAATATTGAGCAGAGTCCCCTGTGCTATACAGTAGGTCCTTGTTGGTTATCCATTTTAAATATAGCAGCGAGTACATGTCAATCCCAAACTACAGATTTTAGAGTGCCCTATGAAGATGTAATAGCGCAAATATGGAAAAGGAAGGGAAAGGAGGAGTAAAGAACAGAGACTGAAGATTATACCGCACAATTTAACAAATTCTATAAATATACCTGTGGAAATTAACTAAAATAAAATGAAATGGATTGACTGGCGTCATTAGACAGTTCAGCCCAGAAGGAATGACTAGAGGAAGAAGGACACAGTGTCCACAGAGAGAGAGCTCACAAAACCTCACCCAAGCAGGGTTTTAGAAAGTACACAAGAAACCATAATTTGTAAATATTCTGTTTTTCTTTTTGTTTTAGAGAGAGAAAATATTAGAATATAAACTAAATACCTGAGGAAACCATAAAACTTTTAAATACATTACTTCCTACTGTATTGTTTTGCTAAAAGAAAAGGCTAGGACATTTTTCTTTTAAAATGTCCCAATTCTAGAATGCACATAAATTCCCATAAAAGTCAAAAGCAAAAATATACTCATCTGTTCTTTATCCCTTATATAAATTGCATTTCTTGCCCCCCCCCCATTTTTTCACATCTATATTATTTCTTTATTTCGTTCTCTGAGGTTTAGGTCAGTTATCTATGTAAACTAGGTATTATATTTTGATATTTCCTAATTTCGATGAAGTATTCCAATGAGAAAAAAACCTAACAGGTATTGTACATATTTTTAAAATATACACACACATTTTGAAGCTAATTTACAGGGTAGAGTTTATAGAAGAACATAAGAGTTCATGAAAAACAGAAATTAAGACGCATCCCATCCCCCACTGCATCCACCACTGGGCCTGGAACCCAGAACAGCAGTGCAGACTTCAGGAAAAGAGGCTCAGAACACCAAACATAAACGTAGATGTATAAAAGGGTTTTTTAAAGTTGTCTTCCAGAGTGCGCTTTACCTCAAGAACCCGAAGAATAATTTAATTGTGACAAGCTTTAGGGATTCCAACGGGTAGGGAAAAGCTTTCTAAGGTTTGATCTTCATCATGATACATACAGAAGAGACACGCTCATTCATCAGTCCAAGCAGTACTTGCTCTGAGATAAGTACGTGAATGCATGCACTCCACGTGGGTGTCATGCTCGACTGAAAGATATTTAAGCTAATCAATAAGTCAGATATGTTCTTAAAAATGCTAAGTGGTTGTTTATGTGTGTTAGGCTTTCTGTACGGCATATTAATGTACTTTTCCTGTATGATATAGTGAACTCGGTGATGATAAATATGTGCTGTGTCTGCCACCTACATTTCCACTGACAGCAAATGGAGTGTAAAACTGGCATTGTAAACTGAAAAGAAAAAAATTAACTTTAGAGATATGTAGCACAGGTTTTGTATCTTAGGTGTTACTTAACTGAATCTAAACTCTGATGGATTCTCTACTAAATTAAGGACTCAAGTATCTATAAATTAGCATGTATCCAATATCTACTTAGCTTATAAAGATACAGGGTTAAAAATCATAAATTGGTCTTTTTTTTTAGACTGTCCAAGGAACAAATTAATCTATCTAAATACAAAATTGTATTTTGTGCTTTGGGAAAAATTCCAGATTACAAATTTAAGTTGAAGAATAGACATAAATGGCAATTTGGTCTTCAGACACACATAAAATACACAACTGTTTTCTTCAATTAATGTAGTGTAATTGAATAAATTAAAATTTGCAAAAATGTGAAACAAAAACATTCAAGTACTTACTTTATTTTAAAAGGCAGCTGTACTCGTAAAATTGTTTCTAGAGTATAAAACCACCCCCTCTGAAAAAAAATCAGCAGCTATTTAAATGAATGCAATGCCCAGTGACCTCTCTGGTATAAAATAAAGTCTAAAGGTAGAGGGGGAAGAAAAAGCCTGTCTTAATTCCTCCGCTCCCCATGCAACAGTCTAAGGACAGCGTCAAGCACAAGTAGCAGCTCAGATTGAGACGCTACAACCTCAGGATTCACCGGTTACACTGTCATTGAACACTGAGGTACATGAGAATGGCAGGCTTCAAAGGCAAAAGACTAAAAGAATGATGGAAGCCATCACACCATAAAACATGTGGCTCCTTTATCCGTAACTAATGGGCAAAAAAGAAATGACATACACTTCCTCCTTGCTGACTTCTGACAAGTCAGCCAGGAAAACGATTCAGAACCTTTGCAAAGGTGTCAAAGGGATGCAGGAGAGGGAACAGAAAAGGAAAGAACTGAAACATAAATTTAAAAGAGAGGGAGGAAGAAAGCTGAGCTTTGGTTTTTATTCGTGTTTTAAATAATTCAACTAGCTACTCAAATTGGATGACCATATAATTTAGCAGCCAAACTAGGACATTCCTAAGAGTGAAAAGGTGTGTCAGAGGCAGAATAATTCACCAACTCCCCCAAAGATGCCCATGTCTTAATCCCTAGAACCTGTGAATATGTTAACTTACAAGGCAAAAGGGCCTTTGAAGATGTGATTACAGTTATGAACCTTGAGCTGGAGGGATTATCCTAGATTATCCTGTTGAGCTGAATCTAATCACATGAGTCAGAAGGAAAGATGCTATGAGAGAAAAAGGGTCAGAGCGGTGCAAATGAGAAGGATTCAAACTGCTGTTGCTGGCTTTGAAACTGGAGGAAGGGGGCCATGAGCCAAAATGCAGCTCCCAAAGAAGCTGGAAAGGGCTCAAGGTGTATCGGCAACAAGGAAATTGGAGACCTAGGTCCTACAACCACAAGGAATTGAATTTTGCCAACAAACTGAAAGAACAGGAAACATTCTCTGACACCTTGATTTTAGCCCGGGGAGACCTATATTGGACTTCTGAACTATACAGTTATATAATTAAAAATTTGTGTTGTCTTAAACCAATAAATTTGCAATAATTTTCCTGGGAACAATAACAAAAAAATACACAGGTGCTAAAAAGAATTAAGGCAGGATAGCAGGCATTCAAAGGACTGTCTCAAGCAAACCAGGCTTATGATCACCCTGCTCAGAAGTAGCACCCACTTGCACAACTAACTCACTAGTATGTGTTTCTGAACAGAATCTTTTTTTTTTTAATTTATTCATTTTATTTTTGGCTGCGTCGGGTCTTCATTGCTGCACACGGGCTTTTCTCTAGTTGCGGAGAGCGTAGGCTACTTTCATTCCAGTGCACGGGCTTCTCATTGTGGTCGCTTCTCTTGTTGTGGAGCACAGGCTCTAGGCGCATGAGCTTCAGTAGCTGTGGCGCGCAGGCTCTAGAGCGCAGGCTCAGTAGTTGTGGCGCATGAGCTTAGCTGTTCCATGGCATGTGGGATCTTCCCGGACCAGGGCTCGAACCCATGTCCCCTGCATTGGCAAGCGGATTCTTAACCACTGTTCCACCAAGGAAGCCCCAGAATCATTTTATCCAATACAGAATTCATACCTTTACCTTAACAGTGGAAAATGCTAATCCAAATCATTTTTAGTTGTCTTAATTCATTTCCAGAAAAGAATTAAGCCCCGCAAGAAGTTGCAAATAGTCATCAAATACCCACAACTAAAACTTCATTCCAAGTATTAACACCTACTAGTTTCTTTCATTCTGTATTATATCACATCTTTACTTTTTTTCCTAATAAAATTTTTCACCATTTCTGATAACAATTCACAACCAAATAAAATAGAAAAGGTTTGACTTGCCTTTCTGAAAAGTCCCTTTCCTGAGCATGTTAAAAACAACCCACTCTAATTTAGGCAGAGGAGGCCAGATAATACGCTTCAATAGAAGAGGTAAAGTGTTCTACTTAGGCTGAAACTTAGACTCTCCTTTAAGATGAAAAATAAATAACAAAACCAAACAAAACCAAAAAAACAATGCGCTGTATCACTGAGAAAACGGAGCCAGGGGTCTGGATGAAACAGCATTTTCTCTTTCAACATAAGTTACTCCTAAAGAGATTTGCATTTTGTTATGCTTGAAAGACTATTTCTAGAATAATCTACTAAGAATAAAGTCATTCTAAAACTGAATATAAATTTTTAAATTCAATGTAGTTCTCACTAAATTTAATTTAAAATTAAATATAAAATTATTGGACATTGAATGTATCTCCCCCATTACATATTTTTTAAGAAATAGCTTCCTTTTTTGTACTTAGTATAAGCATGACTAATTTCTATTCTAAGATTAGTTGACAAGAAAAAAAACTGTCGACTAAATTTTTCTCTTTTTAAATCTGCTGAGGTCCTCCAATATCAAGCATAGAGGCTGTCTCATATTAGGTATTCAGTAATCACTGAATCAGTCAGTCTTTCTCAACTGTGATGGTTAATTTTATGTGTCAACTTGGCTAGGCCACAGTACCCAGATATTTAGTTAAACATTATTCTAGATGTTTCTGTGAAGGTATTTTTTAAGATGAGATTAACGTTTAAATCAATAGACTGAGTAAAAGAGATTACTGGGCTTAAGGTGGGTGGGCCTCACCAAACTGGTTGTACGCCTTAATTTTAAAAAGCCTGATCTCCCCTGAAGAAGAGGAAATTCTACCGACACACTGCCTTTGGACTTAAAATGCAACATCAGCTCTTGCCTGTTGGCCTAACCTGCAGATTTTGGGCTTGTCAGCCTCCACATTCATGTGAGTCAATTCCTTAAAATCTCCCTCTCTCTCTTTTTCTGTACACACAAGCGCGCACACACACACACACACACACACACACACACCTACCTTATTAATTATATATATTTCTCTGGGAAAACCTAATATATCAATCTTATCAATGAATTGGAGTTAGATCACAAGACACAGCCCATTCCCCATCCCTAACCAAGGACAACTTTTTGAGTGTAAATTTATAGAAGAGCTGTCCACAAATGAACTGCAGTGGTATCTAAAGAAGGTTTCCTAACAGAATATTTCATAAAAAGGGTGTTTTGGGGGGAGGGGATCAATTTTGCTGTGCTAAATTCAAGTGTGTTTAAGTACACTTAGAAGGTTACTCAACTGCTAACACACTTACCAATCTAAGACAGTAAGTAAGATCTCTTAATGTTGGGCTACATCAAATCCTAGGCATGAAGGGAGAAGATGTAGAACTTTTAGTACTCATCCCAAACTCTCTATTCCAGCAACAGCAGATAGGTTTCCTCACATGGAAACTCTGGTTGACCAGTAACGGCTCCCTAAAATAGAGAACATTACGAAACTATCTTTGGCTAAGCAAGAAAGTATGCCATGAGCGGATGTGTACAATAAGCACAGGAAAGGGGATGCATGTAAGCTACATATTTGCCATCGCAGCTTTAGCCAATTGTACACTCTGCTGAGAGCAAAGTTACACAACTGGCCTTCTTCTTGACCACGGTGAGGTATACAATATAGGAAATATGTGTATGGGGGTGAGGAAGAAGGCTGAGCCCACTACAATAACAACAAATGCCAAACTCTACACTTCCACAGCATATCTTCTGACTTTTGTACTTTATACAGTTAGAACTTTCTTATTAAATCAGGTGCCATTTGGTGCAGTTAAGGTAGATAATGTAAGATTATCTATCTTTTTTAAATAATCAATTGAAGAGAAAAATAATCCAGTATTAGCAATCTGAATTAAGGTAACTAACAATAAAAGTTGCTTCAAAGATTTTTTAACTATGATAGGGAATCTCAGATCTGGCTAAAATCTTCCAACCAAAATTTTCTCTTAAAAGTGGACCTCTTTTAGAATTTGGCTAATGTTAGAAGTTAGGTCCTAGGGCTGAGAATGATAATGCAATAAAAAAGAGCACTATAAAAGTTAGAAGACAAAAAGAAGGAAAACATAATGCCTAAGAATAAGATAATTTAGTCACCATACCTTTTTAAGAATTCTGCAGTTAAAAAAAGAACAGGTGTTAGTCATCAGAAACTATTGGTCATTTGATTCTGCCACAGTCCAGGCTAAAAAATAAAACCAAAAAAATCACAATTTTTTCTTTAAAGCGAAAAGCCAATGCTCTTTTGTCAAACAGAAAGGAAATATTTGAAATAAAATATTTTCACAAAGAAAGAACTACGTGAGTTTCATTATTTCTATACCTAGAATAATGCAATCAATTAGACAGTAAGCCCCCACTACATGAGATTCTATTAAAGAAATAAAATACTCTCATTAGGCACAGCAGTCTGCCAGGAAGTACAAAACTTCATAAACAACCCCTGCCTAAAACATTGGTGATATAATCCTACACTTTACCATCCCTATGCGTTCCTTTCATCTATTTACTTATGTTGATAATTATTAAAAGTTAGATGTAAATGAAATTATCATATGTAATAATACACTTTATGCATACATGGAGGGAATGTTAAAAAAAAAAAAGCATCTAGAAAGACAGTTAAGGTCTTACCACTAAGGTATTCTTGAGGGGGTTATTATTTCTGAGGATACCAGGGATCCCGATCCCATCAATGAACCAATTACTTTTCTAAGGGGCCAAATCAATACTTCAGAGAGAACCCCATGATACCATTTAAAAATTCTTCACAAAATATATACAAACTACATTCTTAGCGTCATCTGCATTGTAAGTAGACGGTAGCAATGCAGGACACAGAGTAGGTAAGAGCATGACTTCCAGAGCCAAAAAGCCTGAGTTTGTATCCTGGATATAATGTTTTAGGAAAAATGACTTCACATTCTCTGTGCCTCGGCTACTTCATCTGTAAAGTGGGGACCTAACTTATAAAGTAGCTGGGAGGGTCAGATGCGAGGATCTGCATGAGGTGCCCAGAACTACCAGTGCCTGCCACGCAGGCAGCACTCACTCATCATGCTTCACTCCCCACCTTCCTCCTCCTCCTATAACTACTAGTCCTTCTGTATTCTTTTCTTTCCAGTGTAATAAGGCCACCTTTGCAACATTTCTTGGCATCTGCTTCCCAGAGCATTTTTTTCCCCTTACACAGTTTGCTGGAATATTTTATTTGTGGCTGGCTCTGACTTTATGTTAATTGTGCTTTTTGTTTCCTGCAAAAATGCAGTGCCTTACTATTGCTGTATTTAGAATTGTCAATTTCAAAATCTATAAATAAAAAGTTAAAATAAATAATGTTACAGGAAGCTAGTCCTGATTATAAATGCAGACTAATGACTTTTTCCCCCGCAAAAAAAGAATAAAAAGAAACGATCTGAAATAGCCCAAAATCCATTGCTTGCAAATAGTATTACATGGTATTACTTTTTTTATTGGTTCAAAATCAGGTAGTATTAATTATTAAGTAAGACCTCAATGAGTTAGTTTGTACAGATTTGGGGTTTGTGATATCTATTCTGCATCTATTTGGTTGATCATGTTTTAACATTTAAGTATTTTTAAGATTTCTGTTTTTCCAGTACTTCAGCTCACAACACCCTTCCACAGGCATCTTTTCATCAGAAAACCAGAGCCCACTGAGCCTGGCCACCGTACTCCAGGCACGGTGCTCAGCTCGCCTCCAGGAGGCGCTGTTCACAGACCTGAAGTGGAGCTGGGCAACCTACCCTGGTGCTGGGTGTTATCACAGATACATTATCATGTTTAGTTGAAGTAACCCTCACAAACCACACAGTGGACAGAGTTATTCTTAACTTCAGTATTTTACAGATGAGGAAAAAAAAGAGATTCAGAAAGACAAACTGACTTGTTCAAGATCACAGAGACGGTATCTGGCAGAGCTAGGACCAAACCCCCCACCAACTTTCCAATCTGCCCTAAGTTTTAAACCAAAATGAATGTTTGTATCATATAACATTAGAACCACATATTTTTAATATAAAACCTAAGTTCCTCATAGAAGATAAAATTACAAATACTTTCTTCTACCTAGTATTAATGGTTACTTTAGACACTATAAAAACTGCACATTAAATGAGACTAAGCAGTTTCAGTTTCCTGTGGACATTCTGTAGTACTTAAAGGCAGAAAAATTAACCTTCCCTGCTTCCCCCAGCCAACTGCACATGGTTACTTCTCCAAAGGGTTCCAAGTAGGCGAACCAAATCTACTTTTTAAGAGACTCATTACCTTTTATAAATGACTTTGAAAAGATGCAATGACTAGGATGAACATAATATGCCATGATGGGGAGAAGAGGAATCACTTATTAAACCAGTAAAAACATGACTTTTTTTTTTTTTTTTTTTTTTTTTGCGGTACACGGGCCTCTCACTGTTGTGGCCTCTCCCATTGCGGAGCACAGGCTCTGACGCGCAACAAGCTCAGCAGCCATGGCTCATGGGCCCAGCCGCTCCGCGGCATGTGGGATCTTCCCAGACCGGGGCATGAACCCGTGTCCCCTGCATCAGCAGGCGGACTCTCAACCACTGCGCCACCAGGGAAGCCCTAAAACATGACATTTTTAAAGTACACCCTCCTGTCAAAGAGGGGTAATGAGGTCTGCAAAATCAAATAATTATAACAATGTAAAATCAACAACTTTTTAACAAAGCAGAAGACACTCATTTCAGTATGTATATTCCAATAGATATACTCTATGTATTACTCTAAAGAGTATGTCTTAAACTGCCTAATGACACAAATTGGCTATGCCATTAAATAATCTTTACGATGTAAATAATACTAATAACTGTATTTTGGAAATATTTTCTGGTTAGAATAATTTTAACAAGATTGCCAAGGTTTACTGAAACAGGAGAATGCTTCATTCACTCTCTCTATTCCCCTAACCTCAACTTCATGGGAAAAACACAATTGTCAACTCTCTAAGGAACCTTCTGGGGGCTAGGTATGCCCTGCCATCACCAGAATCCAGCCTGCTGCTGAAACACAATGAAACCAACCCCGGTACGGAAATATTCATAGTATCGTTAAATTGCCAAACATGAAATTTGAGATGCCCTTTACAGCAAGTGTAGATTTGTAGAAAGGAGTTAATTCTCAAGAAAACTGCCACTTTGATGGCTTGGATTCTGAGCGTTCAACACTAGAGTTGCATTACTGTAGACATTTGAATTTTACATTTAATATGGACATCCACCTTTTACAGTCTTCAGTGTTCATTCATTCACTCAGTCAATATTAATTTATCATCAGGCACTATTCTAGCTGGAAATTTTTCTTCCAAAGTAACAGAGCCATTGACCTCAGTAAGTTTAGTTTGTCAGTGCTATTTGCAACAGCAGGCATAAGCCTCCCCTGTGCAACTACAACTAATGGTTTTCCATACATAGACAGTGGCAGTATAGATTTTTATTGAGAAAGTCTATTATGTGGCTCTAATCTCAAATGGACAAGTGACCTGCTATTGTAATATTTACAAACTTGAACAGAAAGTTCATTCCGTGGCCCACTTCCCAGAGATTTCTTCTCTCATAACTGAAACACATTTAAAGTACAGTTTGTATGAAAAAGGACAAACATTTGGAACACTGTATAACGTATTTTACATCTTGGAAACGTGGCCACATTTTTGTACATGTGTGTAAAATCGTGATGGCACACAACCCCAGATACCTCCTATTTATTCACTTTTGGTGTCACTTTTAGATGTCATCTATTTCTGATCTTCAAAATCTTCCATATAGTAGTTCACTGACTACAGCAGAGATCAGTTAACATCTCTAAACAACTTACCCAACTTGGGTATTTCTACAATTGTTATTAAAAGATGATTCGGAGAAACGTGATAACAAATGATAGTCAGCAACAGGATACTGAGCAAAACGTGTTCTAATAGATGTCTACCCTGAACTACGTCCAAGATAATTATTTCTGAAACCAAAGACACTTCATTACAATAAAGGAGCACCTTTTACGGTCTCAAAGGATAAGCGTGAGAGCACTATATCAGATTTCCAGAAGAATGGGCTTTTAAAAACCTCTTTGAAATAATTTTATGCATATAGAAAAGTTGCAAAAATAGTACAGAGTTCCCATGTACTGTTCACCTGGGTTCCTCTAATATTAACATCGTATGTAATAATTACAGCACAGTTATCAAAACATAAAATTAACATTGTTTCAATACTGCCAGCTTTCGCCTCTGTAAAGTTACTATGTTTCTCTTTGTAATTATTAAACACCTTGGAGAGATACTTTTAAACTGTGGAAACATTCTGTTTCCCCTCAAACTTTCCCCGTTTTTGTTTTTGTTTTGTTTTGCTGTACGCGGGCCTCTCACTGTTGTGGCCTCTCCTGTCGCGGAGCACAGGCTCCGGACGCGCAGGCCCAGCGGCCATGGCTCATGGGCCCAGCCGCTCCGCGGGATGTGGGATCTTTCCGGACCGGGGCACGAACCCGTGTCCCCTGCATCGGCAGGCGGACTCTCAACCACTGTGCCACCAGGGAAGCCCTCCCCCTGTTTTTGGCATCCATGAATGGATCTTGCCTACAACGACTCTTACTGTGGTGTTTACCACGGTGATTAACTCTTTCTCTCATTCCCTCTACATTTATTAATTGTAATTCAGAAGAATAGTTTTTAGACTATATCAAACACCAAGGTCCCAATAAATTATCAAAAGGCTAAAGCCAAAAAAAAAACCAACAACAACAAATGTACTGGACAACGGTAGCCCATCTTGAGTTAATGACCCTAACGCACCACATCAGATGTGTAGCAGGTCCTTTTGAAGGACCCGTGTTTGAGAAAGCTGTTAATGACATCTGTCAGCAGCTGTAGTGTTTTGTTTCATATAATTGTAGCCTCATTTTTTTATCGCAAGTAATGCATCACGATGCATACTGAAGGTTTTCCAAATAAAGAGTCTTGAGTAATCTATTTTGAAGTAGCTAATACCACAGCACATTTGAGGCTAAGGGGTAAGCATTCCTTAGAAACCAAAGCAACGAGGACAGCAAATATTCTTCCCCTGCAAATCTAATCTCATTCCTCAGCCTGAAGCCTCCCCACGTGAGCATAAAATCATACTGATAAGGAGACATCTCTCAGAACAGTGAATTCCAAAGCTCTGCTTTTCAAGGTTATTATTCCTATGACAGGACGAGGACCTGTAAGCATGAAAACATAACGTTATTCACTTACTCTTTCAGGAAAGGAACACCTGTCAATTTCATGCTAAAAGGCTTCAAGCTTATAAGTTTCAAAAAGATGCCTTATTTATCAAAACTTTATTCTCCTTGTTTATTCATTAAATACTGCAGTCTTACACTGAGGTCAAAAAGTGTCAACCAATTACTGTATAAGAGAAGTCCTATGTATAATATTTAAAGCTATCCAGAATACACAGAATTATTTTAATAGGCAACTGAATACACTACTGTTTATTCCCATGAATATCTCAACCATCATAAGCATAACTTTTTAATCTAGTTTTTCGAACTAAAACCTCAGTAAACTGGCAACTAGCACACTGCCTGACACAAAACAAATACTCCTAAGTATTTTTAGTGAATAAGTTAGTGACGAAAAGTACATATAACAATGTATAATGGACACAGGTCCATAATTCCTTCTGGACTACGTATCCACTGCAAGCTAAAAGTTCAAGCATATCTCTTCTTCTGCACATTCAGAAATCTATACATTTTAGTTATTTCTTAAGAAAGACATTAAAATGACTTAGAATATAATCTAAATGACATGGAAATATATCCTTGAAGTTTATCACCAGAAAACTACAATGTATTTGTAAAGGACAACAGATCATAGTTTAAAGTGATTTATTTTCACAATGGATATTTGGGTGATAAAAACAGATGAGAAAACAGGAAATCCCACTCATATTTCTGGTTTTACCAATTACTGTCATGATGAGTCCTGGAAACCCTTGCAGGATTATGGTTGTAGGATTTAAAATGACTTCACTTTTGGTTACAAACCTTAATTTATTCAACAACAACAACTCTTGGTCTAAAGCATGGCGGTGAACAAGATGTTACTTAAGTGTCTTCTTAGCTATGACATGGAGCACTGGGTAAGTTGTGATGGTCATTTTCCGGCAGTTGCAGAGAGAGTTTACAATGTACCTCATTTGTATCTTCATATTCTTTGAAAACAAAAATTACTTTTATATAGAATATTGCTAGCTTGTACTTTAAAACACTATGTCTTATAACTGGAAATGTATTTTAGACTAGAATGGAGAGAAGGAATTTGGTGTGCCCTGGTAAGTCTATGCTTAGGAAAGAAAACTGCAGTAAAAGCTTCCTATTTTCTCAGATCCCAAAGGACCAGAGGATAATTCTAACCAGCAGGGGGAGGTGAGGAGGAGAGTAGTAAGACAAAGAACAGGCGGTAGGCAGGAAAAGCAGTTATAATTATAGCTGGGAACACAGAATTTGTTAAAGGAAGTCTACTGTATAATTATATTTGAAAATTTAGCAAGATGCCCAGAGGCTGACTCGCAGCTGTCAGGAACTGGTAGCTCTACTTCTGTTCATGCAGGGACCACTACGGCTACTAAATCCACTATCTAGACGTTACTAGAACTGACATTTAGAGTAAAGGGATAGATCTTCTCATGAGACTTCTTTTTCCTATAATGGATGAAGGTATCCATTTCAACAAAGTAACCATCTCTCTTTAGCTTCCTTTTTAGACCTAGCTCTACCTTCACCAGCCTCTCTCCCTGAGAGAACCCAGACATTCCCATAGTAAACCTATTATCTAGATGCAGATCTCCTCCCTGAATTCTGACTAGATCAGGATGCAATGCGACTATCACCTACATGTCAAATTCGGCAGGCTCACAACAAAACTCACTTCCCTCTCCCCTCTTCTTGTCTGGAAACTGTGCTTCTCTTTCCCCCTATTCTTTCCAATGGCACCAGAATTCTCTCAGTTAAGCATGAAAACTCAAGATTTACCTTTGCTTTCTCCTTCCTCACCTCCTACCATATATTAATTCAATTCATCAAACCCTATTAACTTTTGGTAAAATTCTACCATTCATCAATGAAAGATACATTGAAGTCCTAACACCTAGTGGCACAGAATGTGACTTTCTGGAAATAGGGTGTTTACAGAGGTAATCAAGTTAAAATGAGGTCATTAGGGTGGCCCTAATCCAACATGACTTGTATCTTTATAGAAAGGGGAAATCTGGACATGGAGAGACACTCACAGAGGGAAGACCATGTGGAGACACCCAGGGGAGAGATGGCGGTCCACAAGCAAAGGAAAGTCAAGGACTACCGGCAAACACCAAAAGCTAGAAAAGCCAGGAAAGAATTCTCCCCTGGAGCAGTCAGAGGGAACACGGCCCTGCCCACACCTTGATTTTGGACTTCCAGCCTCTAGAACTGGGACAATAAATCTCTGCTGTTTCAATCCACCCAGTTTTAGGTACTTTGTTACTGCAGCCCTAGGAAACTAACGTAACACCCCAAGTAGTATCTGGACTCAAATATCCATAACCCTGTACCTCCAAACCTGCACCTTATCTCAGGGCAGCATCCCACCCACCTAGCTGGCCATGCAGATTCTTATGCATCATTCTTGCTCCACATCTAATCAGTTACTGAGGCCTGCTTCCTAAATACTGCATATCTCTTCAATTTGTGCATCTTCCCACCTCTGTATCACTAGTCTAGTTCAGGTCACCATCATCATGCCCCTGGACTACTGTCCACTGAATTGGCACCAGGCCTACTGTCTTGTTCCTCTCTAATTTATTCATCATTAGCAACCAGACTTCCTAAAACGCTAATCTGATCACACTTTCAGTGTGTCAGTGTGGATCGCACAACTAGTGGCATCCATGATGCCTCAGGACAAAGTCCATGTCTAACTTCTTTAGCCTTGATGACAAAAACTACATGCAGAGGCCTCTGAGAACAAAGAGAAAGAGATCACCACTTAGCATGCCCATCTCAGATGCAGAGGGAAGTACTTTCAGTTCCTTACACATACCAATGCTTTTCACATCTGCCTAGAACTCTCTTCCCCTTATTTAATCATTCATTCATTCACTCGCTCACTCACTCAACAGATAAACAACACAGTCAGTGCCTACCATGGGTAAAGCATAGTTCCAAGAGCTAGACCTCCCATAGAAAATAAAGCAGAGCTCCTGCCCTGATGACATTTCCATTTTTAAGAGGGTGATAATAATCAAAACAAAACAAAAATAAACACATACTACCTCAGATAATATGAGCCTCAGAAAAAAGTAAAGCAGGGTAAAAGGAATATGGGAGGCTGGGTATAGAGAAAGGAACAAGGTCATGATTTTATATAAGGTGATCAGAGAAGACCTCCCTGACGAGGTGATATATGAAGAAACCGAGGAAAAGAGCCCTGTGTTTATCTAAGGGAAGGCTTTCCAGACAAAGGGAACAGCGAGTGCAAAGACCCTGAAATGGGAACGCACAAAGCTGAAAGAACATCGCTGAGACCACTGTGACTGCAGTCGGGGAAAGCAAGAGATGAGGTTTTAGGGAAATCAAGTGAAGTATAGCCTTGAAGCTAATCGTAAGAGCTTAGAAATCAATGAATAAACAAGTGGAATTTTAGGGTAGCCTGCTCTGACATGCAACACCAAAAATCACTTTGGTGCTATGTAGAGAATGAACCTGTTGGTGAGTGAGGACAGTGTAAGACATCAGCTAACAGGCTTCTGCAGAGTCCACGTGAGAGATAATGATGCTTGGAATGGGGTGGAGGTAGTAGAAATGGCTGGATTCTGGTGATTATGATGGATATATGCATACAGACAGGCATATGATTAAATAAGACATTTTTTATTTATCAGTTTAACACACTTTTTTAAAGTAATAAATATAATAAAGCAATAATTTCAAATGGATAAAAACGATTTTTACTTCTTTCCTACTCATAAGGAAAAATTCACAAGGAAGTGAGAGAGGAGGGGATGGGGGAGAAAGAATACTCTAGACAAGCCAAATGGATTTCTTTAAAGAAAAGAAAACATGGGATTTCCCCGGTGGCGCAGTGATTGAGCCCACCTACCAATGCAGGGGACATGGGTTCGAGCCCTGGTCCGGGAATATCCCACATGCCGCAGAGCAACTAAGCCCGTGTGCCACCACTACTGAGCCTGTGCTCTAGAGCCCATGAGCCACAACTACTGACCCCACGTGCTGCAACTACTGAAGCCCACGTGCCTAGAGCCTGTGCTCCACAACAAGAGAAATCACCGCTTGCAGCAACTAGAGAAAGCCTGTGCACAGCAACGAAGACCCGAGGAAGCCAAAAATAAATAAATTTATTTTTTAAAAAAAGAAAACAATCTATCACACTTTTGAATTTATTCCCAGGCCTCAAAGCAGGGCTTCCACACAGTGGCTCTGTATTTATGAAAGTACTCCCCTCTTTACACCTGGTTTAAGTTGCGCAAGGAATGTTATTCCCTTTTTTTCAGAGGGATCATCTTTAATGCATGTACCCACGGATGTAATTCTGAAGTCTTAGTTGGTGGCTTAATGTGTAAAGTGGTGAATGTATTATAACAGTGACTTAAGGTACAGCATCTCTGATTATCAAATTCCTTTTAAACTTCATTCTACAAAGCAATCCCACCTTCTGACTAAAGAAGCATTCAGATTTTATAATGTGTTCACATATGAAATTTTCATTTTATTATAGTACTCCTGATTCTATCAGATCAATTCAGTCACTCGCTAACAATAAAAAACAGGGTAACTACTATTCTTGGGATTGCTGCATGTAATTTTCCTTGTTAATAAAAATCAAGAATTTTTTACCATCTCTTTTTCAAAAACTAGATGTCCTTAGTCAAGAATTTTTCTTCCCCATAAATTTATTTATTTATTTATTTTGGCTGCTACTCTTCGTTGCAGTGCGCGGGCTTCTCATTGCAGTGGCTTCTGTTGTTGCAGAGCACAGGCTCTAGGCACACAGGCTTCAGTAGTTGTGGCTCGCGGGCTCTAGAGCGCAGGCTCAGTAGTTGTGGCGCAAGGGCTTAGTTGCTCCACGGCATGCGGGATCTTCCCGGACCAGGGCTCGAACCAGTGTCTCCTGCATTGGCAGGCAGATTCTTAACCACTGCGCCACCAGGGAAGTCCCGTCAAGTATTATTGTTAAAAGTAAAAGTGAGTTATCTGATTCATTTGAATTAAAAGAATTTTTTTAACTTTTTTTATTGAGATATAACTGACATATAAGATAGTGCTTGCAGGTGTACCATATGAGTCAATATTAGTATTTTTTTCAATTTTTTTTATTGAGGTATAGTTGATGAACAATATTATATAAGTTTCAGGTATACAACAATTTTTAAACATTATATTCCATTTATAGTTATTATAAAATATTGGCTATATTCCCTGTGTTGTACAGTATATCCTTGTAGCTTGTTTATTTTACACACAGCAGTGTTAGTATATACTGCAAAATGACCACGATAAATCTAGTTAACATCCATTAGCACAGTTACCAGTTTTTTTTCTTGTGCTGAGAACTTCTTAGATCTACTCTCTTAGCAACTTTCAAATACACAATACAGTATTATTAACTATATAGTCACCATGCTGTACCTAAAGAATTCTTAAATATTTAAATCTCCTTACATTTCTAAAATTCAGAAACATTTTTATTTAAAAATTGAACACTGAAAAAAGTAGCACATTTCCAATTCTAAAAAAATAAGAATGAGTTTCCCAAAACAGAAAAAATGTTTATAAGTATATACAGCTTTGTTATCAGCAAGCATCCCGGAATACAGACACTCCAGTTCCCAAATGTGCAGCCCCATGTTTACCTGTCATCACCCCAGCTGCTAAAACCTCATCAATGGTCTGAGGAAGTTTGACAACCAAGTGACACTGCAAATCATTAGACAATTAACTACCAGAGGACCTAGACATGGGGGAGAGGAGAGAAAAAAACTTAAACTGCAAGGAACAAGAGTATTAAGTTTAAATCTGCTCCCCTAGTTCTACACACTAGAAATGGAGTAACATTAATCTAGGGGATAAATGCTACCTCTTTAGAGGTACCATAAGTACCATAAGTCACATCACCAGACCTCTAAGTCTGGCCCTCATAGTACCACTTGATTTTTGAGAACTGCTATCAGAAACAAAAAGTTTCTGTAGCTTCAAGTTGTTCTCAAATACTCTGTCCATTAATTTACTCATTTTCTATAAAAATTCCAAATTTTCCTCCCCACTACAATGAAGAGCATGGGGCTACAGATCAGTGTCAACATCAGACGTCTATTGTTAGATCAAGAGTAGGCCATGAGTTTCATTCTAGAGCTTAGAGCCCAAGAAGGCTGTAAATGCTAGAAATGAAACTCACCCAAACCAGAAGTTCAAGGCCCCTTTGACTCTACCGGAAAGCCTCAGGTTTGCCAGAGCTACCTACCAGTGGGGAAAGGGAGATTTCCTGAACCAACAGAGTTTGGCATAAAAGACTGGTCTTTTGGGAACAAGATAAAATAAAATCTTTGGTCTTCAGGTTAAGCCACTGAAGAACCAACTCATACTCCTTTTTGGTGGAAAATATTCAGGGACTATACACAAGTTTCCCAGTTACTCAAGATTAAGGAAAACTGGACTAAAGAACAGGCTTAACAGATCTGTTCTATTCTTTCTCATCTGCCATCTTATCAAGTTTCTAGTAGAATTATCATTCCTCCTTTCTCTATCTGCTATATGGAAAAGTATAAAGCAATTTTTTAAAATCAAGACTACATTACATATATCTTGTGAAAATAAATCATTACAAAGGAAGGTTCAAAACTACATAAAAAATCTCAAATCTGAAATGAAAAATATATTCAAAAGTATAAAAAGCTTCCTGACATTGTTCTTTGGGATATTTGTTATAGATATTTCCTCAAACCAGTAAATTTTCTGTAGTTGAGAGATAAACTGTCCAAAATACGGACAAAGCAATACAACATTACCTCATAATACATAAAATTCATTAAAACTCATGGACTCTAGCACTGTATCTTGTTATCATTATAAATGGGAAAAACAGGTAAAGTCTGTCAACAATCAAATCCAGAAAAAAAAATAGCTCAATCAGAATGACAAATACCTCCAGGTTTTAAAACATAACTCACTCTGACATGTAAAACACAAAAAATATTTTTGCTCCGAATTTTGTGGTACCTTATTATTCTATACAAAAATTAAAATCAATCAAATGAAAACCAGAAAAAGTAAAGAATACCTGAACCAGAAAGTTTGTTAGAATTACCATATGATCCAACAATTCAACAAATATATGTACATGGGTGTTTACTCACAGCAGCACTATTCACCATAGCCAAAAGACAGAAACAGCCCAAATGTCCATCAACGGACGAATAGATAAATTATGTTATATACATACTATGAAATGTTATTCAGCCATAAAAAGAAATGAAGTACTAGATAAACGCTAAAATATGGAGGAACATTGAAAACACTGTACTAAGTGAGAGAAGCCAGAAACAAAAGAACACTTATTGCATGATTCCATGTATATGAAATATCCAGAATTAGTAAACCGTAGAGACAGTTTGGGGGTGGGGGGGGCTGAGAGATGGGGGAAATTGGGAGCAACTGATTAATGGGTACAGGTTTCCTTTTGGGGGGTGATGAAAATGTTTTGGAACTAGATAGATAGAGCTGTTGGGTTACACAACACTGTTAATGTACCAAATGCCACTGAATTGTTCACTTCAAAATGGTTAATTTTAGTTATGCAAATCTCACCTGAATTTAAAAATTAAATGGTAAATAAATAATCAGCCACCTTACCAGTAATAAGATATCATGCACTACTGATACGATACACTGAGGACATCACCTCTGTAGTATCCTTCCCAAGAGTGCTTAACCTCAACCTGATCATAAGAAAGCCTCAGACAAGCCCAAATTGAGAGATATTCTACAACATAACTGACCAGCACTTTTCCCAAGTCTCAAGGTCATGAAAGACAAAGGAAGACCTAAGAACTATCACACACTGGGGAAGACTAAAGAGACATGACGATAAATGCAATGTGGGTTCCGAGGCTGGGTGCTGAAACAGAAAAGGGAATTAGGAGAAAAATTGGTGAAACCTGCATAAAATTAGTACCATACTATAGTTAACAGTACTATACCAATGTTAATTTCTTAGTTTTGGAAATTATACTACGGGGTTATATAAGGTGTTACTATTAGGAGAAGTTGGCTGAAAAGTACTATTTTTGTAACTCTTCTTAAAGTCTAAAATATTTCAAAATAAAAAGTAAAAGGGAGGCTTCCCTGGTGGTGCAGTGGTTGAGAGTCCGCCTGCCGATGCAGGGCACACGGGTTCGTGCCCCGGTCCGGGAGGGTTCCCACATGCCGCGGAGCGGCTGGGCCCGTGAGCCATGGCCGCTGAGCCTGTGAGCCATGGCCGCTGAGCCTGCGCGTCCGGAGCCTGTGCTCCGCAACGGAAGACGCCACAACAGTGAGAGGCCCGCGGACCGCAAAAAAAAAAAAAAAAAAAAGTAAAAGGGGAAGGACATCCCTGGTGGTCCAGTGGTTAAGACTCAGCACTTCCACTGCAGGGGGCGCGGGTTCGATCCCTGGCCAGGAGAAATAATATCCTGCATGCCATGAGGCACGGCCAAAAAAAAAGTGAAAAGAAGGGAAGAAGGGAGGAAGGGAGGGAAGAGCCTAGCAACCAACTTTAACTTCCTCCATGAACATGTATATTAGGAAAATGTTGAAATAAATTAAGTGAATAAGAAATTGAGGGCTTTTTCTAATGGCAAGACTTAATTCATAAAATTTGTATCTGCTTACATTCATTTTGGTGGGAAGAGGTAGATTTCTCAAACAATCAAATCAGAATAATTAAATCTTAGAAATCAGGTTAAATAAAATTTAAACTAGTATTGACATTTTCAATAGAAGAATTCAAAATTAAAACACCCAAAGTCAAAAGGAAAAGCTAAAAAAAACATTGTTATAATTCCTATAGGTTACAACATTTTAAATTTAATATTAAAATGAGGAAAGCGTATTTATTTTAGCAGAACGATTTGAATAATACTAACTTAAATCAGTTTGATAATTTAATCAGAGGTGATTTTACTTTAAATCTATAACCATCTCTTTAGATTCATTGTAACACAAAAGATTAAAAAGATTTTATATAAAATTAACTTAAATCAGTTTGTCTGGACATAAAACTCTTAGTTGCTAATCCATTATGTAGGAGGCACCTTCCTACTGAAAATAATTCTATTAAAAATGTATTCAATGACCAAAGGGATCAATTTTTTAAATGAAACCCACCGACATAAATTCTGTAAACATTTCCAATTTTATTAATCATATTTTATATCCTGGCATCCAAATACCATATATAACTACATTACTACAATACTAATACTCTAAGACAACCATCTTCAGAAAATCTGCTAATTACTGGATAGAGACATTTAAATAAATAATCAAGATTTAAGGACCACACATTCTCATAGCCCTAAGAAGGAACCAACCCTGCTGACACCTTGATTTCAGACTCCTAGCCTCTAGAAATGTGAGATAATAAATGTCTATAAATGTAGGCCATCCAATTTGTGGTACTTTGTTATGGCAGTCCTGGGAAACAAATACAGTTACCAGGCAGCAACTAAAACACTGTACTCCTACATTCACACAACAGCCTTCCCCCGGAAGAGCATTCAGATTGAAATTAGCCATCTTCTCAGCCTCTACAGACGGGCATACTCTACTGAACACGGCAGTCGCCATCACTCTCCAACAGAAGCTGCCTTGAACCCAGCCTCGGTGGCATGGCTGTCCAGTTCTGTACCACACCAGTAACAATGGCCTGGACCTTGAGTGGGCACCAGGCTCGAGCTCATCAGTAAACTAAGACCTTCACCACCTGGCTTCGAAGAATGGGCTGCTTCAGATTCTCAGTGCCTCTTAAACAGTTTGAACTAGAAATCTCTGAAGAAACCCGCTTTCTGCCTTGCCTGCTGCAGCAGAAAAGGTAACAATGCAAGCTAAAATGATGTGGAAACAGAAACCTCTGTTGGTAGCCAGACAGAAAGATGGCGTACAGAGTAAACCCGTAGGTTTGTTTTGTTATGTTGCCTTAAAACCAAAACCACTTCCTATAATCTTAAAACTAAGCCCTGTTCTTGGGTTTCCGTGAAAGCCCTACTCCCCCGCTTCCTGCTGCGCACACAGCTTTTAAACCTGAGCTAATTTCAGACATCTCTTGCAAACACAATCCAAAGAAAAACAGAAATAAAGACCCAAACCTAGACCCCACTCTCAAGTTCACTCTAGTACATGTCAAATACTTCTTTAAAAAAAAGAAAGCAAGCATATTTTGTGTGCTGAATGCATTTTATATGCTCTCACATATTTTTCACTAGAAAAGGATGAACTGGATAGTTCAGTTACTATCAAACATACAGACATACGTACAAAAAAATACACACACACACACACACACACACACAGCCATGTTCAAATAGGGGAACAGTTCAAGCACCTGGACAGACAGTTCTACTGAGGTGAGGTGTGGACTTGTCAGGGGCAACACAATGGCTGGCTCTCAAAAGGTGTCATAGGAGGGCAGTCATTACCCTAGGATTTAAAAGGCTCCAGAGATCTGGCCTTTACCCATGCTGGCTAGAAAGGGAATTCTGACAATACAGGAAGTCAGCTAACCGAAATAAGTACAGATTTTTTAGAACAAGAGATAGGAGACCCAAGTATTAAAGGCATAACAGCTCCTAATACATAGTTCTTATAACAGGAACAGTTCTAGGAAATGTACATATACCATCTCATTGAAATCTCACCACAGTCCTATGAAGCAGGTACTATTACCATCACCATTTTACAGATGAATAGACTGTAGCACCAAGAGGTTGAGAAACTTGCCCAAGGATACACAAATAACAAGTAACAAAGCCAGAATTTGAACCTGTCTGCTCAAGTCTATCTCTTCATTGCTCTTCCACCTGCAAAGAAAATATGGACTCTCCACTTATATATCCTTACATACATCTTTTATAGAGAGGGAGAAACCATTATATTAAAAACCTTTCAGCTAATGCTGGGATGAGTACTACCAACTTCAACCTTTGGGCCTTTCCTTCTACAGGGGTGGCAGACTAATCCACGGGCCACCCATAATGGACATATTCTTTCTTCAGTCAATCAACACAGCCAATCAGGTAGTGGCCAAGGCTTGCAAACCCATCAGTCATTCTGCCTCTTCAGAGACTCTGCATCTCTGCTCTGCTCCCCCCTGTGTAGATTTTTTAAGTTTAACTCTCAAAGCCTATCTTATTTCCCTTATTACCAGGTGCTTGAGTAAAGCCTCTCTGCAACTCCAAGTTATTACCAATAATAAATACATATTCACCAACTTTCAACACTGAACATTCAGCTATTTTATACAAAAACATAAATATACTTAAGTAGATTGCTATGGTTATTCCATTAAAGTTCATTCAAATAATCAGATATTTCATGTCATATTATGTGTACTACTATGTACACCATCTACATACAAAAATATCAAGCTCATACCACCACTCTTGTCCTTCAGTAGCGCAAAACCTAGCAGAGAAAAGTTAAGTTTAAAAGAAATTACAAGTGCTCTTAGTAAACAGCTTAATAGCAGTGCAATAATTCAAAAGAGGGGAATATCATGGGATAAAGCTTCAGGATGAATAGGACAAGAGGTAAAGGGGATTAAAACGGGCTAAAAAAAACACATATCAATGCAAAGAAGTAAAAGAGAAGAGAAAACAGAAGATTCCCAGCCAAGGAAAAGGCAAGCTATTCAAAATTATTAGATTGCAAGGGGCAAGAAGGTCAGACCACTATGGAATTTACAACCTTTGTCATCTCTGATATCAGAAGCGGTTACAGTTATTACAAGAGAAATCCTCAACCAAGAAGGTATATCAAAATTTTAGGGACAGAGTTTTAAAGCACCCACACGTGATTCAGATTTACCCATCCTTGGGAAGTGAATATTCCCTGCCCTAAGAACCGCCACTGTAGGAGAAGAGAAGGGAACTTTTAACACAAACAACGTGATGAGATTTGGCATCAAGGAAGATTATTTTGATATTATACACTATACATCCCTACTTTGAAATACTATCAAGCTCTAAAAATAAAATGAAAGGATCTATGTGTTCACGTGGAAAGGTGCTATGATATCCTATTAAGTTTAAAAAAAAAAGCAAAGTGAAGAATATCACACGAATATTCTGGCACAGGAAGTCCAAATAAGAAAGAGATAATCAGGGTCCAAACCAGAATACAGAGAAAGGGTTCCAGAGATAAGCAACGGGGAAATCAAGACCTATTAGATGTAGGGATGAAAGCAAGGAAGATATCTAGAATGCCTTGTTTTTTAAACCCTTGAAGAGATTAACTAGGTTCCTTATTTATTTATTTATTTATTTATTTTTTGCGGTACGCAGGCCCCTCACCGTTGTGGCCTCTCCCATTGCAGAGCACAGGCTCCGGACGCGCAGGCCCAGCGGCCATGGCTCACGGGCCCAGCCGCTCCGCAGCATGTGGGATCTTCCCGGACCAGGGCATGAACCCGTGTCCCCTGCATCGGCAGGCGGACTCTCAACCACTGCGCCACCAGGGAAGCCCAGGTTCCTTATTTATTGTATTAGTTTCTTATCAAATTATTTAGCTAAAACTACCTCTGATCAATTTATCACAAAATCCAAATTAATGATATTTGCAATGATGCATTTTTGACACATGAAGGAGCAAAAGAAAATGCATGAAGGAGCAAAAGAAAATGAAGAACAGTGGACAAACTGGCAGAAAAACACAGCTTTCCCCCTTCTGGAAAATCTGCATACAAATACTACCATCTAAGGATAGACAATCCAAACCTAAAATCCACATTTGCTCCAATACTATCTTAGGAATTGTCCTCTCATGCACCAGCATTTTCAGTATTTCCTAACTTAAATCCAGGGTAAGATCTTTCTGCCAAGAATTCTTAACTCTTCAATTCTAATTCTCATCCTCAGTTGTTCAAACTTAACATTTCACTGTATGTAAATTATACTACAGTTTTTTTTAATCAAAGTATAGTTAATTTACAATGTTGTGTTAGTTTGAAGTGTGCAGCAAAGTGATGCAGCTATATATATACATATATATATTCTTTTTCATATTCTTTTCATTATAGGTTATTACAAGATATTGAGTATAGTTCCCGGTGGTATACAGTAGGTCTTGTTGTTTACCTATTTTATATATAGTAGGGTGTATATGTTAATCCCAAACTCCTAATTTATCTCTCCCCCCCTTTCACCTTTGGTAACCCTAAGTTTGTTTTCTATGTCTGTGAGTCTATTTCTGTTTTGTAAATAAGTTCATTTGTATCATTTTTTTAGATTCCAAAAATAATATACTACAATTTTTTAAAAATGAAATTTAGCTACACATAGCAAGGCAAGCTGCTGAGGATCACGGGTCCAAAGGATTGTAATGCGTTCTTCTGGGGGAAGGGACAAATAATAGGGATAATATGACAGTTTCCTGAGAAAATGTCACTAACGTTTAACTAATAATGCAATCTCCTCACATTTCACCTGGACCAGGTAATATTTATTACCCCCAATACAAAAACTGTAATTTTTCCAGTCTCTACTTAAACAAGAAAAGCCAAAGAGACTATAAAATACCTACCTAGTATTTCTTCCCACAATATAATTTTAATTTCTATGTCTCTGTAAATAGGAGAATAATTAATTAAAAGCCATATGGACATGTGGTCTACCCTGGGCCAATAAAACTAAAGGAAAGAACTTTTTTTTTTTTTTTTCCCTGCGATAAGCCTTTGCTTTCTCTCTGCTAGAACTAAAAGACGTTTGTTTCTGCAGCTGCTGGAGTGGCAGCTATCCTGCAATCATGAAGGAAACCTAAAGACAAACAGAGACAGATAAACCAAGCTGGTGACCTGTGCACACACTGTTCAGAAACCAAACCCTGGAGCCACCCCTACCTCTGGAATGTCCACTATGGGAGAAAATAAACTTCATTTGGGAATAAGGCAGATTATTTGGGGCTTCTGCCATTCAAGGTAAAATCACCACAATTTTAACTATTTTTAAATAGTCTCTCCAAAATAAGTACCTATGTGAAAGCTATTTGAAACTAGGAAACAACTCTTCACATTTTATAAACAAATTACAATTTTAGAAGTATAATGCAAGCCTTCTTAAATCAATTAAGAATTCAATCACAAAAATATAAATGACCAGCTAACAGGCAAATAAATAATGGGTATAGGCTAGTTTTGCTTGATTGCATAAAACTGTTTACAATACATTTCTCAATAAAGAAAAATTGAATTATAACCCAAGGGTGGCTTAATTTGTACAAATTTTGAATAATGTCACATATATTTCCAAAACAGATGCTCAGAGACTCCACAAGGACACTTGTCTAAATCAGAAGCCAGATTAAAGTTCCATCTGGAGCCTAATGGCTCCATGGTTCCACTACAACTACCCAAGTCACCAAAGTAAGCCTTAATGGTTGTACCTCTCACAGAGTCTCTCGTAGGTATATATCTTGCCCCCTAAACTAGAAAATCTGGTCCCAAAATAATTTTGTATGCATACATATACACACATGCAAGATTCAGTAGGCATCCAAATGCTGCTAAATTTTTTCAGTGATACTGAACTTATGTGATTTGTCACTGGTTACTCATTAGCATCTTCTGGTTTTGGACACAGTTGCTGGGATATTGTCATAATCTTTGCTTGACATGGGAAGGACAATGTTCACTTCTCCCTATAATCAGCTTGCAAAGTAACTGAGATACCTAGAATAATCTCATGTTTTTCTTTTTCAGATCCTATCACAGGCATCATCTTATTAAATCAGAAAAACTGTGTGAGGCCATTTTATCTCCTAATTTCTATGTCTAGAAGTTGTCACAGAGCCACAGAATTTTAGAGTAGGGACGTACTAGGAAGCATCCAAAGATCAGCATCTAGACCAGTGCCGTTCAAAGTATGGTCTGTGGTCCACTGCCGGAGCATGCACTGTTTGTTTAAAACAGTTTATATCTACCTGACAGAGTAATGAACTTGTACTTCATGTCTTTGGTTTTTTGGTAGGAGCCCAAATTAGCAGGCTGAATTCCACCTGAAAATATGTTTGCTGACCTAGCAAGTTTTTTGTTTTGTTTTAATTTGGATGCCTTTAGACAGAATCCAGGCCCTCTGATTTGCTAAACTGACAAGGTATTTGCATCTGCTATCAGATCAGCCCTAGAAGGCATCTGAGTGTCCAATTCATAACAACAGTGTTTCACAAACTGTGAGTAATACCCCTTCTGTGGGTAATGGAAGCAATTTGGTAAGTTGCATACAGCAGTTTTTTTTCCCCGCCAATAACCTGGCATTTCATGGCATGATATGGCATGCCATCCATACAAAAAGTAGAACACAGGTGGTAGTGTCTGCTTGTGTGGTATACACACACAAACGTATCTGTATATGAGTATGTGTGTGTGAGTCCTAGGTTATGATTTAAATTTTCTTACTGTGGTTCATGAACAAAATAACTGCGTGAACAGCACTGTACCAGAGCAACAACTTGATTTTACAGACACAGCAGCTGAGGCTGGAGGTCACATCAGCTGGCAGCTCTTCTACACATTCCTGACTGTGAGTGTGTGTGCACGTCAATGTCTGCAAAGCCAATGTCTGCAAAGCCACACAATACAGAAAACATGCCAAAAAACTAACATTTAAAAATCTTAAATTAAAATTTTATACTAAAAATTTTTAATACTAAAAGTGAAAAAATTTATGTAAAGCAAGACATATTTGATTAAATAAAATGTTTAAATGGCTCTATTGCCCCAAAATAAAACAAAAAACAAAGCAGTACCTCGACTCAGTAGTTTAAAAATAAATAAAAATACAAATGAAATATAAAAAAAAAAAAACCACCACCAATATGCCAGAAAAGGGTTTATCTTCCTAATATACAATTTAGTACTTAAACATGAGAAAAACACCTGAATAACAGACAAGTGATATTAAGGAGAAAATTATAAAATAAATATGAATGGTCAATAGCATTAAAATTGTACACTAAAGCAAGGTACTACGTTTCGCCTATAAAATTAGCAAAGATGTTTTCTTTTTAAGTATTAATACCCGCTGTTGATGTGGGAAAAAAAAAACAGCCTTCTCAAAAATCACTGATGGGAGTGAAACATGTAAATTTTGGCAGTAAGATTCAGAAGCTTTAATAATGTAATTACCCTTTCATCCAGTAATTCTACTTCCAGAATTTATTCTATGGAAATAATACAAACATTATCGAATTTTATTTTAAATGCAATATTATTTTTTTATTTATTTATTTTTTGCGGTACGCGGGCCTCTCACCGTTGTGGCCTCTCCCGTTGTGGAGCACAGGCTCTGGACACACAGGCTCAGCAGCCATGGCTCACAGGCCCAGCCGCTCCACAGCATGTGGGATCTTCCCAGACCAGGGCACAAACCCATGTCCCCTGCATCGGCAGGCGGACTCTCAATCACTGCGCCACCAGGGAAGCCCGCAATATTATTTTTAATAGTGAAAAATTCAAATGATCCATATAGTCATCAGTGGGAACTGGCTAAATAAATTATGGTACATCCATAGAGCAGAATATTATGCAACTATTAAAAGAGATGATGTAGCTCTGTAATTTCTGCCCATAATATACTGTTAAATGAAAAATAGTAATAGATGTATAAGAGCATATATTTATATTTTAAAATTTTTAAACACATTTAATCCCTCTTTACTAATATATAATAACCCAATATTTTTTAGAATAGAAGACAAGTTGCATTTTTACACAGAATTTTCTAACATGACCATTTTCTTTAAACAAGAAATAACCAAAATCATCACAAAGAAAAAAAAGAAAGAAGAAATGAAGAGAAGGAGGGAGAGAAGGACAGGAGAAAAAAGAAGCAGGCAGACAGGCAGGCAACCAGAACTAAATGTAGGAAAACCCAATATAAAGCTAAGCGATCCAGAGCCACTGGTCTTCTGAAAGGACTCCAAACCTAGCAGGAACTAAAGAAAAAGAAGTTTTTGGCAAGGAAAACGCAGCCCCAAGCATTCAACAGTAGTATTCAAAGCAGGCATTAGCCACAGACCCCATCACTACCCTGCGGGCACATTGTGAAAGTGAAGGCATGACTCATAGAAGGCCTGACTTTTTATCCAGGAACTGACCAGAAAAAGGCAAGAGTAACGGGCCCCCTTGTGAGCTAGTGAGAACATTAACAGCAGCCCTGGCTCAAGGCCAAGAGTCAGCAGAAATGGCTGGCTACAGACCCTGGGCCACAGAGGAAGCTGCAGTGCAGACAAGGAAGATAAAATCAACTCCTCTTGAGAGGGGGGAGGAGGTTGGAGTACCGGATCTTGGTTCTCCTCCTAAAAGGACCCTTACGAGTACTGTGCAGACGTGGAGGTTCATCTCCAGCCAGCCGTCTGGCCCACCAACTGCAGGGGACAGGCACCTGCCAAGGAGTTCAGCCCCAAGTCCCACCGTCCCTTTCTACATGACTACATAACTCAATAAAAACAATGTGAAGTACTATTCCATTTCACAAAGATCTCAAACAATTAAAAATTAGAATGTAAAACCTCAACTACCCTTAATACTCACATTCTTAAAATAATTAATTTTCCAAGGTTACCGCTTTTCTCTATTATAAAGACATATATATAAAATACGGGCAGTCCCTAACTGGGCAACAAGACCAAAGACATTTCCCTGAACACTGCTAGATGAATGTTTTCCCTTCACTGAGCCATGTTGATCAAAATGTCAAAGAACTCAGTATTCTCTTCATAAAAGAATAATCTCTAACCAAGTAAAGGGCTATCAAATATTCATATAGATGTGTGAAACAGTTCAGTCATACAGCTTTCCCTCCTAACACCATCCATAATCTATAATGTGGGGCAGGGCTGGGGGTGTGGGAGGAGGTGTCGAATTTGAATCATGGAATACTTACTTTGGAAGGCAGGACATGCCATGGATGCCATGACACATACAGGTCTTAGGGCAGGATAAGAATTCTGGCAATCCACAGGTGTATGAGTAATGGACTCAAAGACAGCTTTCTCTTGGGAGGGCTCCATTTCAAATTTAAGAATGACAGAGGTCTCAAAGACAAGTCCTTATTTCAAAATTTTTCCAGGAAATAGCCTTGCATGCCACCTCTCAAAAAAAAGACAAAAGTTCTACAATTTAGCTAAAAAGAAGTCAATATGACACATGTGAAAACGGAAAATCTAACCACGATTTAAAACACTGATTGTGTGTTAAAAATCATTTCTAAATATTAACCAATCAACTCATCACAAATTTAAAATATAATCCCCTATTTCTAATTCACAAGTGTTATTTTTCAAAATATTTCATTTAACAAATATTCACTCATCAACAGTAACAGAAAAACAAGGAACTTTGGACAGTCTTCCTGATTCTACCACCTATTACTTATGTGACGCTAAGAAAATCATGCATTACATCTCCTCCTAAATAAAATGATGATTTTTAGATATAGCAAATACAGTATGTAAAGAAATGTATAAATACTCTTCTTACAATCAGGCTGAATACCCAACACCATTTTAAACAAAGCAACACTATTCGCTTGCATGAATAAAGTTTAATTTTTACAAGACAATTACAGATGCTAATGGCATTGGTACAAATTCTTCTTGCTTCTTTTAAACACTGGCGAAGACTGCAAGAGAGAGAGGGGTTTGCTCATTCAGAAAAAATGATTTCTAGTAAGACACCACTCCAAACAAAGCAAACACACAGAAGAACAACAACAACAAAACAATGCATGGGCCAAGGCTAAAATAACAGAACAATACCACTGTACCAGGTAGGGCTCTTGATTATAAACAACAGACACATTCTGGTTAATCTAAGTCAAAAAGGAGTTTACTGACTGGGTACTGAGTAGCTCAAAACTTTGAGCCATGGTTGGAGAATCAGGCTTGCACAGGTACCAAGGAAGGCAGTTCACAAAGTCCTGCCCCACGGCCTAGAATGAAGGCCAAAACTATGTTACCGCATCAAGTCACTGGACAGGAAGGAGCATCTCATTGGCAGCTCTTAGATCTCATGTCCATGATCTTTCTAGCTGCAGCTCTCAAGCATGCAGAAGGACAACGTAGCAGGCTTTAAGCTTCTTTAGTCAAGAGGTGAGGGGCAGCCTCCTACCTAAAAGGGGGTTAGGTAAGGCCCCAGGCAGCTGAAACCATACGTGTCCTCTATTAAGATCAAGCTTTGATACTAGACACACCTGAAGTGCCTTTACTTTGACACAGGGTCTTGCTCTAATCTATAAAAGTTCACAGATTGAAAGTTCATAAAAATTAGTTCAAGTCTCTTTATTAGATTTGCTTGTTACAATTTCCAGTCTATTTTCAAGGCAAAGGCAAAAATTTACTCTTTCTAAAGTGGTTCCATCAACCAATACAAGACTGAGTAATTCAGATGGGGTCTAGCAAGTTTCTTAATGCACTATAAGTATTGCCTCTTGCTTTATATTCCATCCGTCTGCTAATTTGGTTTCTTGCTTGCCTTTTTTGCTGCAGCTGTGCACCGGGTTAACTGTTTCAATGGTTTTCCTACAATAACCCACAAATTTTTTCCTGATCAGTGTGCTGTATGATTGGTTCTTTGTTCCTAAGATAATTATTTTACATTTGTCTACACTGAACTGCATTTGCCATCTGCTGGCCCAATCACCTAAACAATCCAAATCTTTTTGAATCTGATTGCATTGTTCCTCATTATTTCCTCTAGCTCCAATTTTAGGATCATCTGCAAACTCTGAGATCTTTTCTTTAAAGCTTGGACACATTTTATTTTAATATAGAGGGTTTTTTTTTTTCAAGTGACCCTTTAGACACTCCAGCTGAAATCTTCTTCCAACTTGAAAAGTTTCCGTAAAGCTTACCCAAGGATACCTTCCACTTATACAGTCAAAGCGCTGCTAGAAACAAAGCTAACTAGAACCCATTCTATTTCATCTTTCCTTATAGCGCCATGCTTTAAAAAGTGTATGTCTTCTAAGTTCTTCACTTCCAAGTATAAATATTTTGAAGAAATGCAAACATTGTTTTTTAATATGTAAATTCATGGTAATTTTTCTGTAATAACTTTCCTAAAGTACACATGGCTAAGTTTTCAATAACTTCCTGCACGTCAAGACATTTAATTTACTCATTCAAAAAATATTTGCACACACATTAGTTATGAGCATTAGGTACACTGCAGTCTCAAAACCTTGGTTCAGTTATTTATGTCCCAAAACTTCAGTTTCCTACTGACAAGAAGATAACTTCTAAAGACCTAATCACCTCTAGCAGTATGAATTACCTTTTATCTAAAGACTACCATACTAGAGCTACCATATCTAAAATTTTTCTACTTCAAATTTCCCATGCTCCTCTTAATTATAAACCTTCCAATAAGTTAGTATTTCTCTTGCAGTTTTTAATACTTTAATATTGTGTATAGAAACCAATTTAGCACAATTTACCCTTCAAATTAAATTTACTTGACAAATCTGAACATAGTATATTTTCATTAATTAATTATGACGTAGGGGATCAGGTACATCTTTAGATCTAGGAAGAATTACTAGCTCCATCATCTTGAGTGACTTCTTAGTGACTTTCCACAAAAGCCTTACCTGTATAGCCCATTACACTTATAAAAAAACTTACAAAATTGCATGATATATTTGCTGCCGTTCTGCTATTTCAAGTGGTAGATGCGGGAGACAAACTGAATTTAAGATGTATTGTCATCTATTCATTCAACAGTCCGTGAATGTTATAAGAATATAAAGATAAATGTAAGATAGCGCTTGCCCTCCAGAAGTCTGGGTAAGATATAAGTAGCTACAAGGTATCACAATAGAGGTGGAGCCACATGTAGTTTGGAAGGAGAATTTACTTCCAGCTACTGGATGAGAACCTTTGTGAAGGGGATACACTTGAACTCTGTCAAATATTATGATGGCTTTTAAAAATAAATATACTAAACTATGAATAATATCACAGAAAAGATGAATATAAAATGCTAGGCAGTCAAAGTGAAATAGAAAAAAAAAAAAAGACCTCAAAAAAGGAAAGGGTTTGCTAGTTATTTCTATGGGGTGGGATCGTGTGTGTTTTTTATTTTTCAATTTTTCTGTAATTCTCTGCAATTTTCTGCAAATTTTCTGCAATTTTTCTGTAACATTGTTCTTATATTAAAGTTTTAAAGCCATAATTGAACACTATTAAATGAAATGCTGTGTAAGTCAAAACACTTGAACTTATAAGAGAAAAATTAAGTAACAAGTATTTTTTTATATATAAAATAATTTATAAAGGGATCTAAAGGACACATTAAAGAATTCACAATTCATTAAGCCCTTCTTTTTGAAAGAACTATTGATTTTGGATGGAATGTCTTTCCTTACAAGGCAAGCCTGAAAATCCATTAAGAAAAATTATTTTGAAATGGTGAATTTGCAGCTAACAATTATTAGGTTATGACTTTAGTCTAGGTTTGTGGAAGAACACTCTAATAATTGATTAGCCTGAATTTTTTTTAAACGCTTATGAAGTGACAATAAGTTGCCTCCAGGGATATTTTTTTTCCCCAGGGATATTTTATTTATATTTTAAGTAACATAAAAGCATTTAATAAAACTATAACAAACAACCACTGACTTTTATTTCAGTCTCCCATTCTCTACAACTTTGCCATTGGAGTAATATCCCATATAAATAAAGGCCTTTGACTAACTGAACTGAGTTGCATTAAAAGTCACAACATTCCACATAATATTTAAATCTACATATAATCCAGCAAAGGCATTCCAGTGAAAACCTACATGTTTTTAAATCTCCACGTGATTCATAGCACAGGAAAAGAAACGAGTGTGAACAGGGAAAGAAGAGAGTAAAAGGATTTGTTACCAGAGGCACAACACTAAGAGAGTTTCAATAAACATTTACATATTTTAATACCAGCTTAGCTTTTCAAGATTCTAGTTTGACTTTTTCATTCTTTGATTTTAGGCCCTATGCTATAGACTGTATTTAAATTAGTAGCAACCCATGATAATTTGAAATCCAAGCCCAACTAAAACTCATTTGAGTTGTATCGAACTATATAGGATTACTGAAATAATGAGTAATTATGTTTCATCTAGGCTGTTAATCTCCCTAAAGAATGAAACTGACTGATACTATCCTGTTAATACTCTTTCATAGACTTTTTTTTGGCTGCGTTGGATCTTCGTTGCTGCGCTCGGGCTTAGTTGCGGCGAGCGGGGGCTACTCTTTGATGCGGTGCACGGGCTTCTTATTGCGGTGGCTTCTCTTGTGGCGGAGCATGGGCTCTAGGCGCACAGGCTCAGTAGTTGTGGCTCACGGGCTCTAGAGCGCAGGCTCAGTAGTTGTGGCACATGGGCTTAGTTGCTCCACGGCATGGAGGATCTTCCCGGGCCAGGGCTCGAACCCGTGTCCCTGCATTGGCAGGCGGATTCTTAACCTCTGCGCCACCAGGGAAGTCCCTCTCGTAGACTGTTAATAGTTTCCAACTGAATGAAGTTAGAAAGCAAACCTCCTGGTCAAAAAGAATTTGACCAAAGGCAGTAAGAAAAGGTTACAAACTGCCTTTCACATGCCACATCCAGTGGGCAAACAATTTATCCTGAATAAATTGTGAAGATTTAAAAATCTGGACTTTTCACATAAAAATCTAGATTTTCCCTCAGAAAAAAAAAAAAAAAGAATCACTAGATCTAGGGACTCTTAGCCTTCTTCTGGAAAAGCTCACCAGTTGTGTGGGTTCCCACCAACCTACTTTCTTCCTCATTTTCTATTGCTCACTAAACAACAGACTATAGGAACTAGGGTTTGTAGCCTAATAAATAGAGTGCAGAGGCAGTGGGATCTTGATTCAAATTCCAGCTCCTCCACCTCCAAGCTGCTTAACTCGGGACAAGTGGTTTAACCTCTTTAAGGTTCAATTTCTCCATCACAACGAAGCACAAAATAATGTTTAACTATCAGGGGTTAAAAGTGAAATAATGTATATGATACCAAACACAAAACTAGATGTTCAATAAATGATAGTTAATATTGCACTATTTGGATTGAAATTCTAAACCTAATTAAGATTTATCAAAAACACTACCTTCCTAGATTCTACAGACACTAAAGGAAAAGTGAAATCACTATTGCCTTAGCAGTCTATAAGATCCTTTGTAAAATAAAGATAAGCACAGTAAATACCTCATAGGGTGGTTGTATTAAAGTATACGTAAAATGCTTAGGATGGTATATGGTACATACTAAGCACTAGAGAAGAATTAGTCGTAACTAACAGGAGTAGTAGCTGTCCTCAGAGAGCAGGCACACGTGAGCTTAATAACTGCGAGGGGAACTAAGGGAGTAAAAACGTGAATGAATGAATACAAGACAGTTACCAAGATTCTTTCTTTGTACACAGTCTTAAGAGTCCCCTCAAAAGTCCCGTATTTTCATGTTAAAGCTGAAAATCTCAGTGAAAACGAAGTTACTCTGATGTATAAACAAACTTCATGTTCTGGGCTTGAACATAAATAATTATTAAACTCTGATGGGAACAAAAGAATTGACCATAATTCCAAGCGTGAAGCATGCACATTATATGATGTTCATAACTTATTTCTGAAGGAGTTTTATTACAGTAGCCCTATTTCATGAATGCTAGAATCAGACCAATCTAGGCTAAGCTTCCTTGCTAGTTCTTTTATGCCTCCAAGGATCTCAGCAGCTGAGTGCAGGACCAGTACAAAGAATAACCTGACTATTTTTTAGGCCTACTAGTTGCAAAGCCTCAGCCATTAAAATCAAAGAATGATGAAAATGGGGCTGGTCAAACGGCAGCAGTGGTTCTCTGTTAAATGGTGTCATATCAAAACGATGATTTGATCTTTAGCATACTAATCATCTCAGTAGAAGTAGTTTTTAATTAGTCTGGGAATAATAAAGAAGCTCAATTCTTCAAATATTTAATTTAACAAAAGATAAAGACAGTATCCCCTGGTTAAAGTGGTATGTAAGTTCCAGGTTCCCTGCCACATCATAGAAATCCTTTCACAGCACTCAAAACAATGAGAAAAAGCAACAAAATTGACTTTAAAAAGAGTAATTTCCTTTCCAACCTAAATAAACTTTACACAAAGTTGCCTCTGATTGTGGATTAAACAAGCTGCACTGCCAGCATCAGGGGAGGGTGTGAGGAGATCTAGCAGGTGCTGCAGTTTATCACAAAACCGTCTAAAATAATTGGAAGTGACAACCAGCACTACCACAAATGATTTATTAGTCTTTCACTCAGCTTTTCAGCTTCCTCGGGGCCAGAATAAATAATTTACCAACTCTGTATCTTCCAATCATTAATTCTTCCCTATGCATCCAAACTACATTTAACTCTGCTGGGTTCGGTGGAATAAAACACACAATAGGAATATTTTTCCAGATACAGAATTATCTGACCTTATGAAAAGGCAAATTTGTCAATCAAGATGTACAATCCAGATGTAGAAGAATTTCAGGGCTCAAAGTCAGCAACTGCAGATGAGTTGGTGGGAATAAAATCAAGTGGAAGAGGAAATGAAAGCAGAGCCTAGGGAAGAGCTCTCACACAGATGAGGAAAGGTTTCAGTGACTCTGAGGACAGCAAACCTAAGCAGCCACCTAGCACGCTGACACCAGAGACTTTCAACCATGATGAGAGTCAATTCACTGACTACTTACCATCTCCCCTAAAACTCCCCTAAGTTACAGAAAATATGCAGTCCTCCCTCGAGAAAAAGGTCAAAACTTTAAAACGTGAACACATAGGAATTTTTTTCATGCAAAACGGACTTTATAATACAGGGCAAGATGAGGCAGCTTCTTTAAAACATTTTAGTAACTATTTTGAATGAGTTCAGGAGACAATTACATACACCCTGAAATTCTAAAAAGGAAATACAGGCAATTTTATCAAAGAAATAAATACTCCAAAAAATTCTGAGAGTGACTTTAAAAGGTATGTCCATTAATTATGTAGAAAAACCACACAGAAAGCCAAAAAAATTACATCTTAAATCCATTTCTAATGTAAGCTAGTCTTTGTCTCATTAAATCAGCATCTGTGATTAAAAGAGAGATCATTTTTGGTACATAATGTATTGCACTGTTAGAGCAGCATCTGTTTATTGCACAGCATAAACATTTTTCAGCTTTGTGAAACTACTGATACACAAGAAGTGATGCAGACCTAGCAATGTATTTAATCTTTTTTTATTCCAAGAAGAAGTACTTTCAGTGAAAGGGTTAATAACATTAATATTCTAATATCTGGCATTCTATGAGGCATATCAAGCTGCTGGGCACACAGTCAAAGAATTTCATAGAGTGACAGCTTTCTCTGCAATGGTTTGAGAGTACATCACAATTCAAATCTTAAGTGTGTAATATAGGGCTAAGTATACTTCTAAATATATGACTTCCACCAAAATATGAAATGCACTAAAATAAGTCCGGCTAATGAAAATTATAATATAAATGTGAATCCAAAGAATGTAATTTAGATGATAAAAGGTTCGAATAATCTCTTAAAAATTCCAAAATGTTCACAAATAAGAGAGTACCATTTTCAAGACTCAATACTTCACTGTCATTAACTGAAACAATTACATAAGGACATGGGCACAAAAGCATATTGTTTACATCAAGCCAAACCACGTAGTACTTACACACAGACCCAGTGCACTTGTTGCTATGGCAAAATAAACCCCCAGACAGCATAGGTCCTAGCCTCCCACAGGTGAAAATAAAAACAAAAATGGTATACCTGGAAAATGTAACAAAAGGCATCTTTTTCAAGCAAATATCAAAAAAAAAAGATAGAGATGTTATATTTTTCATATGGGTCGGAGAGAATAGGAGGATGTTTTTTTAAAAAAGCAGCAGGACAAGGCTCTCTGCAGGCTTCTTTGCAATTGGTTTTAAATGTCAGAGGAACTTCAGCAAGAAAAGATAAAGCAATGCACACTCTAGTGGCACCAAATGGCCTGAGGATGCCGCCTAATGCCAGCACCTGGACACAGTGGCCTAAAAGTTGATGGCAGCTTGTCCCACGTGCTGCAAACCGTGAGCCCGGCAGAGCCACAGGGATATCTGTGGAAAAAGTCTGGGCAAAGTAACCTGACCCTTAAATGCCCATCCAAAGACAAAGACAGACCCAAACTGCGGTACTGGTGTTGTCCTATTAGAGAACAATTAAAATTAATAAACCAGATGTAAAATCAAAAGCAAGGAATAGCTCAGAAACTATGTTGGGTAAAAAAGATAAAAAGGCAAACTGCATAAAGACTAACAGAATATTTCAGTTTAGTAAGAACACTCAATGAACACATGAATGTAGGTATAGTCTAAAAACACGGACAGAAAGGATATAAAACAATTCCAGGGTGATGGTTATCTCTGGGAAAGGAAGGACTTTAAAATGTTTTTTGAAAATATATACAGCAAATGTCAATATACAAAGTCTGCATGCTAAATACAAGGTTGCCTGATCTATTTATCCTCTGTACTTTTGTGAATACTTGAACGATTTCTTAAATATTTTAAATCTAAGCCATGTTGTACATAATTTGCTTCCTAAAAATTAAAGCAATTTCACAATATTTTTACCTGAAACATGAGGGTTTACCTTTTTAAAAATCATTGCTTTGGTTGGTCTCCATATTCAAAAATTTTTATATTCCAATCTAAAAAAACTAAAAATTCTACCCTCTTTTCACAGATGATTTGGCTTAGTAACAATTTCAAATCATTAGTTCTCAGGAGACTCCACAGTTTATTTCAGACTTGAACTGAGGGATTCCACCACACAGACCTCCCAAATGAAGTTTAAAACATTCTTCCCCGGCCTCTGAATAACTAGTTTCATCATTTGTTGTAGAGCAAACAGGCTGAAGGACCTGACTCTACTCCTGGGCTCTAACTTCCCAGTGGGAACCTATCACCTTCATTAGTGAATATGTTCCTTCCCATTTTCTCTGTTTATGTGAGATAGTAAACTTATGTTTAAAAAAAAAAATTCCTATTAAGTCTTTAGATGTATGTAACGAAACCTTACTCTAAAGAAATCAGGACCACAGTGACAAGCTTTCTATCTTGTATTAAAATTATCTGTAGTCAAATTTAAGTTCAGCCTCATTTCTTTACAGGCCTTTGGAAATTTGACAGGTCATCTACAGCTAAATAGAAACAAGATGCCTCCCATTTACAATCATATTTGTACACAAAAACAAAAGTTTAATACACTTTTTGTCACCACGAAGGAAATATCAAAGATACTGTTAATCTTCACCAAAACTGATCAATATTCTCTCAAAGTAGCAACCATCTGATTTAAAGAATTATTGGCTTGTTATCTTAAACAAGAAATTATATTCAACTTATATTGATGTTTTCTATCTGAAGCGTGTCATGCAATATTGTAATTTATCTCATAAATCTACTAGAGTGTGATCAAATTCTATCAACTCTGATTGGCATAAATTTGAAACAATGAAGCAATCACATCTGTTAAGCAGTTCTAGCTTGCTAGACAACATTTTAAAAGTTTATACAATAACATAATTATATTTTTCTCCATAAGACCTTCCTGTAGCTGATTTCAGCTTTTTCATGAAGTTTTGTATGTGTACTGGGTTCAGTGGGATACAGAACAAAAGATAAGAAAAGGAGATGGAAGAAGTGTGGGAGATGGATTGACAGAGATGGTTTAAGTATGAACTTCAAACACTCGGAAAAATATTTTAACAAAACTCCAAATGAATTACAAGGTGTCAAGATAGGAAAATAAGTTCATTTGAATAAAAAATATATAGTATATCTAACTTTATCCTGAAACTACTCCTTAAAAATATGAATGTTGAATTTAAATGAAAATACATGGGCATAAAACAAAGAATTCAAACCATGCTTTACGGAACAAAACAATATTGTACAGCAAAATTTACCATCTACCTTTTTTGGTGCAAAATTCCTAATTTTTGAAACTTAAATGATTACTATGAAAACATTATAATAGTATGTATAAAAGTTAATAGGTGAGAAACACAATATTCCAAAAGTAATTCTATGTAATTTTAAAGACATTTCAAATTAGCAAGTGAACTCAAGGATGAAAATGATTAGGCCCTAAAGATATATGGGGTGTACGGGCTAAAATGACAGAGAAATATTAAAAATAAAATTTAGGACACTGTTAAGTAACTTCATCAAGTTACTGATCCTACTGCTTTATATCATCATGACTAAGATATGACTTAAGAGGATGTGAACATTCTACTAAATGTTAGCTAATAATAGCTAAATTATTATTATAAATCCCATCTGGGCCATTCATTGACAGTTAATCATATACAATGTTGAGACAGTTCTCATCCTATTGAACTTTGTACTTGCCACTCCTTACATGCATACATCTTCACTCCAAAGTGATACCTCTTCGACTTCCCCTTCATACCAACCAGGGCCTTGTATGTACTCAGTACATATTTGCTGATTGATTTCTTTTAACTTATATGAAAACATGACTCATGAGTCAAACAGTTTAGATTAAAACAATTTTATTCCCTACCATTAAAGTTGAAATTAATAAAACAAAACAATATTACGATCAAAGGAAAACTTCCCAGAAAGAGACAATAGGTAATTCTGATGGTGGAAAGTGAACTCAAGACAGTGACAGAGGTCTTTTAATGAAATCTTGTGTTAATTCAGATGTTTTCCTTTTGTCTGTGGATATGGCAGGCTTTCACAAAACAAGTATATCTTATTTTCTTAGAATTTTTCAATTTGGAATTACTGGAATGCTTTGCTAACCAAAGATGACAAAACTTTTTTCTCCATTCTTGCTTCTTTTCTATGATTTTGTTGTACTCTCCTTAATATATAAAACTATCCACTAGTCATCTATTTTTTCATATCCTGTAGATTAATTTCTAATTAAATGAATAAAGAAATTGAAGCTCTCATGACTACTCTGTAATTTAGCTTCAATATAAAGACATTTTTTGATTACCGCAGGATACTAACAATACTAATATTTTATTTAAAAAAAGTAAATCTCCATTAAGTTTTATTTTTTAATCTATCAAACATTCACTGAATAGGATTAAATAAGAAATAATTACAATTCTTCTGATAAAACTGTACTGTTGCTACCTATTATCAACCTCATTTCTGTATTTTATGTTTTCATTCAAGAAACATTATGCTTTGCACATAGGCACTGGTAAAAATAAGACAATTCGTGTTTTTCTTACAAAGATAAGCAATGAACTAATTATTAAAACATGGTATAATATGTGTTCTACAAAGGTTTGTGGAAGGTGAGGAGATATCACTGAGGAATCAGGGAAAGCTTTCAAGAGCTACATCCTGCAAGTTGAGTAAGCCAGGAAAAGAGGTACGGAGTGAACAGCACATACAAAGATCGACTGAACAAAGATTAACCACATGGGTTTATTTTCTCCTTCCTCAAACCCCAAAGAGACCTCAGATTTTTGGAAAATAAATGACTTATCAAAGGAAGTAACTCATAAAAGAACTTATAAAAGACACTGAGGAAAAGGCGAACCATTTTGCCCACAGTCCAGGAACATTCAACTTCACACATCCTGGTGTAGAAAAATGGAAACTACGAGAAATGGAAAAACAGACTTAGCTAACAAACAAACAGGTGGAAGAAAATAACTTCCCCAAACTGAAGGACTTGCTTCCAGAATGAAGGAGTCCCCAGAAAATCCAGTATAAACAATGAACAAAATCCACTCCAAGGCACATCATCATAAAAATTCAGAGACAAAGATTCTAAAAGTTTCCATAATTATAAAAACAAGTCATGCACAGCAGAAAACAATGTAGAAGGGGAAAAAAAGGCAAGGAACCTCTCAGTAGCAAAACTGAATGCTGTGAAACAAAGTCTTCGAAATTCTAAAAGAAAATTATGCTGCAACGTAAAATTCTATACCCAACCAAACCACTAATCATGTCTGACAGTAAAATAAAGACACTTCAACCCTCCCTAAGATCTTTTTCATATAATGAGGAAGTTAAACCAGAAAAAAAGACAATGAGTTGGGATTCACATATAAGGAAAAGAGAAAAGCGATCCAACCTCCAAGGATATCAAATCTTTGACTTTCTTCTAGAACACATGAGAACACCACAGCATAACTCTGAATGAAAATGGCAGTAGCAGTTAAACAAATAGGAAATAATACCAGAGGAAGCAATTAGAAGCAAGTATTCTTATATTATACACCTACTACACTTCAACTAAAAAAAAAAAGGAGCAAGTATTCCTTGAGCAAAGATGCCACTGAAATTAGAGGGAACCCCCATGACAACGGCTCTTAGTCTTCAGATGACAGTCTCTACATTACACCAGGATCAAATGACTGCCGAACTATTGCACATTCATCTCTCAAGTTATGCTCACATGCACTATAAACAGTGTCACTTTGAAGATAAGCAAAACCGTATTATACAAAAATGCATGTATACACACACACACACACACACACACACACACACACACACACATTTTCATCCAAGATAGGGTTTAACTGTATTACTTTATAATTAGGTTTCACTTAAAAAGCCAACAACAAAATGAGTGTGTGTACATGGTTGGTTAGCATTAGTTATTTTTCAAATTTTCACTTATAAAATATCAAAGAAATCAAAAAAAAGATCAAAGAAATCAGAGTAAGCCCATATATTCCTAACTAGAAGAGTGTTTATGCTAAAATATTTAATCCTATGTGAATTGTTGGCTTTGACATTTTTTTCATCCATATAAGAAGCTCCAATCTAATCTGCAAGCATCTTTTAAGCATAAGAGTTAGAAGAGCTATAAGGAATAAGTGCACATTTTGAAAACAGTGGTTCTCAATCCCACCAGATCCAATGCCCCTTTCATTCCCTGTACTGTTCTGAAATGAAATTCAGAGTTAATAAAATCTACACATAGAATGTCTCTTTAAACAAAAAAATCAGGGACTTCCCTGGTGGTCCAGTGGTTAAGACTCCGCGCTTCCACTGCAGGGGGCACGGGTTCAATCCCTGGTTGGAGAACTAACATCCCACATGCAGTGTTGGTGAAGCCAAAAAAAAAAACAAAACAAAACAAAAAAAACAAAATTAAAATTAATTCTAAACCATGTTATTAATTAAAAATTTATAATTATTTATTTCATTACATAAATGCTTAGACATAACTACTTAAGAAGAGCAAATAAAACAGTCACATATTTGCATCTATATATAATAAATAAGCTTGGATCTAAGAGGAAAAAGATCACAAGTCATTCTCTGTAAGTACCAAAAAAATGAAACAGGAGAGGTATAAGAGAACTCTAGAATAAAAATTAGTATTGAGATAAGTGATTACAGATAAAAATTAAATTGAATATGAAAGAGAAAGATAGAAATAAGCTTAAATGAAATAAAGATTAAAAGGTCAAGACAAATTACATACTGTTGAAACAGAGAAAATTATGAAATGTGGTTATTAGTACAACTGACCTGGGTTTTATTTCTAGGTGTAGTGTCAAAATAATTACCTATACTAAGGTTGTTACACTGCGGTTACAACCTATCCCAGAAAACCTACCACGCTGTCAAGGAATTAAGTCTCTAGTAGTTTAAAATACTACAATAAAGACTATATCCCCCCAAAATATTGCCAGTGGAGTGGGTAAAGAAATTTAAGAAGTTACAGAGAGTTTGTATAATAGATTGCTTATTGGAGATGGTACCAGAGTAATAGCGGTACAACATAAAAATATAACATAAAAATAAATCATTTTAAAATATATTTTTAACAATGCATTTATTATCATTCTAAAAACAAAATTTTAACATTTAGGATGGCAATCGTGAAATACCTAAACAATCCTTATTAACTAATAAAATTCAATAATTTAATTTAGATCCATTAATTTAAAATTTAGTTTGTTATTAAAAGAGTCTTAAATATCCTGTTACATATTTGCAACCAGTGTAACAGAGCTTCCAGTAAACTGCATTGCTGAACTGAAAACTTTTAACCGAAATACCTAGTTAGAAATGCTATAAATCAGGAAGTGGAAGAATGTGTGAAGTACATACAATTTTGAGAGAATTTCTTTATTCTACTTAAGATTCCCCTCAACACAAACTTCCCCTAAAGTATCAGATTGCTCATGTAACATCTTACAAACAACTGTCAGTAATATTACATACTGAAGTATTATCTTTGAAGAGAGTTTAAGCAAGCAGACATTCAAAAGTTATGTGGTTCTCAGGACAGTTTTCTGTAGTCTGAGACTGTCCCATGCATTGCAGGACACCTAGCATCCCTGATCCCCACCCATCAAATGCCAGAAACATTCCTTATAATTATTGTGACCAGCTAAAGTACTCCTTAATTTCCCAAATTCCCCTCATAGGGCTTTACCACCCTTGTTTGGAAATCATACTCTAGAAGTCTTATAGAAAGAAGCATGCTATGGTACGGAACTATATGAAAAAATGTGTTTCAAAAACAGAAAGAAACATTTTTATCAATTATACTAAAAATTATAACTTGCAATTTTATCCTCTTCCAAACATTCTTTCTTCAGCCTATATTTTTTGGTATTGTGTACTGAGGCTAACTTAAAGAGATTTGTTAGCCACTCTAGAACAGATGTATATTCTCTTTATATGTTTTTTAATAGAAAGCTTTCCTATATATGACCTTTTCAATACTCCAACTTTTACTTAGCTGAATTAAAGTCAAAAATAGAATCTAATCAATAGATTGTACATGTATAGGCATGGCATACTTCTATAATTTCATTTGTGTGATTTTATTTTCTATTTTTGTTGTTGCTGTGTGGTTTGGGTTTAGTGTTTCATTGAGCAGCATCAATACTAAGGTGGTCAACACTAAGACACTGAATTTAGTCAGGACAGGATTCAGTATTATTAAAGACTGTTATGTGTCAGTATTATCTAGTGCCCTAGGAAATCCATGCAGTACAAGAGTCCCCTTTTTTACTCTGCAAACTCTAAATTTAATAAGGTTCTATTTAATTAGTGCAGGATTCAAATACACGTTCATGCCAAATTTTGCAACCACACGGGAGGTAAGGGAAAGATATTTCAAACACTTACATGGGAACAACCTTAGGTTGCTGTCTTAAAATATCAGTGCAGGATGCAAACTACTTCACAGACTATCCACATAACGGATGAGGTGTGAAAGAAATTCTGTGCTTAACGTGACCTTTGGCTGTACTTTTACTTGTCATAATTATAAAGGAGGTACTCTCAGAGCCAACACATAAGCTATGTTATTACTCTTACAATTATAGTAGTATCTCGCCAAGTGCTTCATATACTGTGACAAACTCGAGGCAAAATATACGGAAGCTCTTACCTTTGTTACAAGGCCTAACAGGCCTTGCTGAACAAAAAGAGTGCTGCTATTATACATACGTATGAATAAGAACTACTGCATAAGAATTTTTCTTTTTAATGTTCATTAAAATACAAATATGCCAGTGTGGTTACCTAGTTCAACTTAACAAGTCATCTATTCTCTAAATGCAAAACAACTTGAAATTTAAATTTAATACCTAATTGTGACTTTACTAAATACATGTCAAGAAGGAATTAAAAAGAAAACTATACAAAAACCAAAAACCTTTAAGCAACTCTCTTCTACAGATTCCTATTTTCCCACACAGAATTTCAGCAAGGAAAAAGAGTTGTTTTCAAAAATGCTTTGGCAAACTGCCAACTTATCAATATAAATGACATGTAACATGATTTTTCAAGGAAAAAAAAACACTACTGGATCATCTAACATAAAATTATAAATTCTGAACATATAACAAATAGAATTAGTTTTCCGTACAATGTCAAATATACCATTTATCAGAAGATTTACAAAGCAAAACAAGTATTAAAAATCCTGCAATGTATGATACGAAGAAAAACTTTACAACTTTACAACTATATACTATATTATGACCAACTTTGCCATACTCATCTTTCTGTTCCCAATAGTAATACCTCCTCTTTATTTTCACCTTGAAAATAGGTTCCAAAAGCTGTAAAACATCAGAGTCACACTTCATAAAAGTCATAAACACAAACTGCCTAGGTTGGCTAACATGGCCACATAAATACTGGCCATAAAAGACATTTGTTTTATCATAAATATTTTTTAAAATATTGCATGTGAATTAAGATTGCTCTTAAATATGCATTATAAACACTGTTAGGGACTACTCAATAGGAATCTGAGATGTTACTAGGGTGACCAGAGGTCCCAATTTGCCCAGGATGGTACTAGTTTACGCCTATTGTCCTGGCATTCATAGAGATGCAATTATTTATGGCACTCACACCAACATCACCCAAGATTTGACCTAACAGAGCCCTGGAAATGGTCTTGGGCTTAAGAGTCAAAAGAAGTGATCTGAGCATTAGACTTCCACCAGGCAAACATTCAGTCTCCCTGAGGCACAAATTCTTCTTCTGTATTTAATTCGGATCCACTATACAGGATTATAAGAAGAATCAAATCAGAAAATTCAAGAAGCTCAAGTACTACCTACTGTTTAAAAAAGATGACCAAATGAAACACAAACTGAATATACTTAGCAAGTTAAGTCTATCAGAGATATAAATAACTACAGTCTCCATAAACAAACAAACAAATGAAAACAACTCAGGTGAAAAACTACATTACAGAATTTTAATGTAGCATAATTACATTACAGATTTGTAATGTAATACAACAAATAAAACTACATAAAACTACATTAAAACAACAATAAAGCTACATTACAGAATTGTAATGGGCTAAGAAGGACCTTCGGGAGTCACATTAAATGAGTCCCAATTCCAGCACCATCACTTACTGTCAACTGTGTGGCAAAGAGCAAGTTACTAGGTCTCTGTTTCCTCATTCATAAAATGGAGATAATAACTGTACTTCTCTCACTGGAAAGAGTAACAAATAATCCACGTGAAAGATGATGTGAGCACTGTGCCTGCACATAATAAGTGCTCACTAAATGCTAGCTACTATTATGACAATCCATCAACATCTCTTTTCAAAAACAAGTCCTAAGAAATTATTCAGGAGACAATTTCACATATGTGTGCATGTGTGTGTGTGCACATATGTGTATCTGTATCTTCCAATTAAAGATCACTTGGATGACACAGCTACATGTTATAGTGTGGGCTGGGTATATTACACAACTAGTATAGGAGGTCTTATTCAACATTGGACAAGGTAGCTTTTTTCTCTGAAAGAAGTCCACAGTGGCATCCTGAAGCACACTTTAAAATAAAAGTCCATCTCTAACAATATCTGTGGCTGTTCATCTAGAGAACAGAGGAGTCACAGATATGTACAATAAACACATTTTTAAATCCATGTATATAAATCAAATGAAACCGCTTCCTTTAAGGCAAGCATATGAAGATACTAAAGCAATATCCCAATTAAACGTTAATATAGTCAATATTTCAAAATAAGAAATTTGGGTTTACATATGCACAGTTTAAAATTCTATAGTGAGGGCTTCCCTGGTGGCGCAGTGGTTGAGAGTCTGCCTGCCGATGCAGGGGACGCGGGTTCGTGCCCCGGTCCGGGAAGATCCCATGTGCCGTGGAGCGGCTGGGCCCGTGAGCCATGGCCTCTGAGCCTGCGTGTCCAGAGCCTATGCTCCATAACGGGAGAGGCCACAACAGTGAGAGGCCCACGTACCGCAAAAAAAAAAAAAAAAAAATTCTATAGTGAAACCTGTCTACAGAGGTCATTTTCCCTATATTTCAACAGCATATAGTTCAACTTGAAATGTACAACGCTGCTTCTCTCTGAAATGTTAAAACTGTAAAGTACACAGTAATTCACTGCAAGCAAACACAGGAGAAAGGCTATGTTGTACACATGATACCCTTTAACCCAAACAATTACTTTAACTTATTCATTAAACCCATTCAAAAAGAGAACACTAATAACTTGTGCTACCTTACGAAACAGAACTAAGAAGAAATACTTTATTTGGTTAAAAACAGAAACTTCACATAAGAGAATTATTAGGTAAAGACAGAGAAATTATAGCTGGCATTTATAAAAGAACTTGTACATTTTTAGCTCATTAAAATAAAGTGGTATAAAACTTTCCATAAGAGATATGGTATAAAATAAGTATGTCACTAAGACTGATATAAAAATCTATATAAACATCATGCTGCTTTCCAAATACACATATAACAGGTATTTAAAAAAAACAAAGGGCTACATCAAATTTATATCTCAGGAATCCAAATCTAAGTTGGACTTCATTTCTCTGAGCTTTCCTAAAAATATTCCAGTAGTAAAATAGCTTTGCCACTAAAATAAAATAACTAAGACTCCATTATCTATTCTATAGGAAGTAAGAAATACCGACCTGCCGTTTAGAGATACCAAGGATAATGTGGACTGAGGTTTATATGTTCTGTCTCACTTTACAGGCTATAGGCTATATCATTAATTTGTAAGTGACTCTACAATAAGTATGCACACAACAAACAAATATTCTATCATGGGTAACCCTAAACAGGTATATTTAGAACTAAACAAAGCATAACTGAAATTTTATCACTACCATAAATTACTTTTTAAAAAAATCCCTGGGCATTGCAATGAATATACTTTTGCCTTAGAGCTAATACTTTAATTTTAAAGAACCACAAAGAAAAAAATCAAAACTAGTCAGTAACAATGCAGCAACTAAAAGCAATAAACTCAAAATTAAGTTATAAATAATTTAAAGCATGTCATGAAGATGTATTAATAATTCATCAGATAAATAATTTACTAAATAATCAAATAAATAAATAATGAAATACATAAATAAATCAGCAAATAAATAATTCTGCAAAATAACCTAAACAATAAGTCACCCAAACAAATCACAAACCTACAAAACTACAATGATTCTTTGGATTCTGATAGTTTTAAATAAGCAAATGTACATAAACTAGATCAATCCTTGTTAGAATTAGAAATATTTTTCAATGCTATTTGTAAAATCCTCATCTCAGTACATAAGAACACATTTTCAATTTTTAAAAGACTGCATAGGATTAGTTCTTATAAATTATTAACATGATTATAATATATCCTCTTCTATATTTTACATATAATAACTCTGCCTAACATATTTTCCCCCAAACAACTGGATACTTAAAATATTCTTAATTTACAGTTCTTTTTCAAAGCAATACTTACAGTACAATAGTGCTATAGTCTTTCTGATAGCTCTCCTATCTTCACCAAGTCTGGAAATTTTCTGCAAGGGATAGAACAGTTAGAATAAGCTTAATTATTATAGACAGCATTTCATTCACTGGTGAACAATGCTTTATAACTCTACATGTAAAGTAGCAACGGGAAGTGGAGGTTATTAGTTGTGAACTTTGTCAAGTTTTTAGAAGTCTTAAGTGGACTAAGCACAAGCTGATAGAGGCCTGGCTTCCTCTAATGGAGCTGTTACAATTGGAGGGATTTCAGATGTGAAGACAAAAACTTCTGAAGGTCAAAGCGACTGGCTGACATCTAATGCTATCAACAAATGGAGAAGCTCACAGTCCCTGAAAGAACACAGGAGATCACTTAACTGTTACAATGTGAATGCTGTGACAACCTAATGGGAGCACCACAAAGAGACAAAACACAACTGACCTCATAAGTCAGTCTTCACTTAACATTTATTTCAGGTTTTTATCCACCCACAGTATAGTACTCTTGAAGTCCATAAATAGCAGATCCTAAACTGTGATAGCCTTTCCCACAGAAATAAGAACTTTGTAATGAGTGTTTGACACTTTCAAGGGAATAAATCCAAACAGTATAGCACAACATCTGAAGAGAAAGAAACTAAAATTAAAATATTTTGATAATCTAGCTCAATGAATTCTCAAACAACTTAGGTAATATTTTACCTATTTCACAATCAAGGAAAATGAGGCTCAGCAGGAGTCTGTATGCTGCCTGCGGTCCCCAAGGGGCAGGAAGATTCTAACTTTTTCTACACCACTTCACGTGAAGGGTCACTGAACTACAAGCTCCTTCAATTTGAGCCCACCTTAAAAATACAGCAAATCCTAAAGCTTCGAAAATTGGTCAGAGCAATGGTTTTCAACTGGGGGTGATTTGCCTCCCAAGGGACATTTGGCAATGTCTGGAAACATTTTTGGTTGTCACAACCAGAGAGTATTACTGGCATCTAGTGGGTAGAGATCAGGGATGCTGCTAAACGTCCTACAATGCACAGGATGGTCTCCCACAACAAATAATTATCTGCCCTAAAGTGTTAATAGTGCTGAGGGTGGGAAACTCTGGGTTAGCGTAAAAGGTCTTTCAGGGCTGTGCAGTTTTCCTGTTATAAAATAAGACACATTTGGTTCAGGGATATAAAGTCTTTTTTTATGTGTGTGGAACACCCTGGATAAAAATGTGTATACTGTGGAGAACGGGTATATGGGAACTCTTTGTACTTTCTGCTCAATTTTTCTATAAACCTAAAACTTCTCAAAAAATAGTCTAGTAACTTATTAAATGTGTATCCTTCACTTCTTTCACCAAAGTTATGAGTAACTGTCTTAGAATCAATACCCCCAAAATACATCTAAAGTTATAAATTAAAATTTTTTTTAATTTCATTTGTCAAAATTCTTCCAATAAAGTTAATGAGAGCATTAAAAGTCACATTTATGAACTAACTCTGTCTAAATGACTAGCCAAGATATCTAATAAATATTACAAATTCATAGGGCTTTAAGAGATTATTTTGATACACTACAATTAATAATCTTCAATACTTAGTGATTTCTTTTGCCTAAAAGCTGTCATACATTTTCTGAAATATTTGTGGTAATTATTAAAATCATTTGAGAACAAAATTCGGCAATATAATTATCAAAGAACTCCAGAAAATACATATCAAGTATTTCCCTTTCAATGCCAATTAATCTCTCTCCAGTCTCAAAGTAGATTTTGGTTTTCAACATGGATCTAGAATCTACCATGACACAATGCATGTTTCCTTATATTGGACCCATCACATTATTGCACAGAGCATCAAACAATGGCATCCTTTATCAGCTAGGGTTAGGTCATATCCTTCCCAAGACAAAAAAATTTTTTAATAATTATAACACAATGACTTGAGAGGAAAAAAACAAAGGGAGAGAATTTCTCCCATGTAAATGTCTAGAAGTGGACAATCAAAGGCTGATGTGGCCGCTCCAAATATTAGGAATCCAAGTTCTTTCCATCTTTTTGCTCTACCATATACTGTTCTATTAAAAGTCACCTCACACTCCAAGAAGGCTATGGGGAGCAGCAAGAAGGAAGGGGAAGAAAGGCCCATCTCACTCTCTTCTAATGCTCATATTTCAGCTTACAGCTTCGCAACCATAACGTAGTCCTTTGGCCACACCTAACCACTTGAGGGGATAGGAAACACAGTCTCCAAATTTGGTAATACTGCCCACATATAGAATTGGGATTCTTTTTATTAAGGAAGACAGGGAGAACGATTTTGTGGAGAGAATTATGAGAGGCAGACTATGGTGGAGGTAACAACTCTTCAAAGAAAATGGGAGATGTACTCAAAATTTTCATTAGAGTGGTTCACTGGGAGATTAGGATTGACATATATACACTACCATGTGTAAAACAGACAGCTAGTGGGAACGTGCTATAAAGCACAGGAAGCTCAGCTCGGTGCTCTGTGATGACCTAGAGGGGTGGGGTGGGGGTGGGGGTGGGAGGGAGGTCAAAGAGGGAGGGAACATGTATATCTATACATATAGCTGATTCACTTCATTGCACAGCAGAAACTACCACAACATTGTAAAGCAATTATACTCCAATAAAAAAATTTTTAAAAAAAGACCTAGAAAAAAAAACTATGTGTATATGTACGTTCATGTGTATATGTGTGTGTATATATATTTACGGAAGAAAATCTAAATGTTTAACAATAGGTGTATGGTTAAATAAATTTGGGGATAATCTCAGAACAGAATGCTATGTAGACACTAAATAACACTTCAAAAATTTTTACAGATATGGAAGAATGTTCATAATATTATATGAAAAAGAATAGGCTATAACACGTTTCATATAAAATAATCCCTATTTTAAATAAATATACATACTTACAAACATATACACACAGTATACACTGATATCTATATACAGGCACATTTTATATCTATATCTAGAGAGAAACTGAGACCATATAAAAATCAAGAGAACAGAATTAAATGATAATAGTGGTTTTGGCTTTGGGAAGCAACTTTCATTGCTTTCTAATTCTTCTACAATGAAAACATATTATGCTTTTGATTTTTTTCATGAAGATTTTGGCCTAGATGAGGAAAAGCACTTTATAAAGGTAATTAGATTCAAGCTTTAATTTATTTTGTTACTTGGAACTTGGTGATAATTTAAAAAAGCCGGGGGGGGGGGGATCTATAGCTGCGCTGTATCTTTCCCAACTGGGGCAAAATATACATGTTCCTCCTGAGTTAGCAGTAAGAAGCCAACCTCTCTATGCCCAACTTGTTTTCAACTTACTAACATTCATATATCACATTTATCAGCTTTACACAACTCACTCCTAACCAGATGCTACATCCATCATTCCTAACAATTTACCCTGACATATTGATTACTTTGCTCATCTCATTCTGTAGAACTAATCATTTGTACTTCATGCTTCTACAAATCCTTCCATTTTCTATATTTCTGAGTCTATTTTTCTTAATGCTACTCTACTGCACATTTTTCTGGTTACTTATATAATGGATCTATCTAACAGAAATTACAAGTTTCTTATATCTTTGTAACTATCTTGCATTGTCTTGAATTTTCCAGAGTTATTACTGAGTATACACACTATTGTTACATTGGTATTAATTTATTATCTGCAAGTCTCAACATTACCATTAGTAAAGTCTCAATTTAGAATGCCTCAAAGTTCTCCACATTTTCTAGAATGATTCAATTTCCTAAAGCCCCATTACTACCATATAAAAAAATGAAAAAATAAGGAAAAAGTAAGAGATTGATATATTTAAAACTACTAACAAGTATATGGGGTTGACCAAAATTGCAAACAAATAAAAAGGTAAAATACATAGTCCTCACCCTCTAGAACTTGAGGGAAACAAGAAAGACACACACACAAATACACAAACACACACACAGAGGGCAGGGAGGAAGAGACAGAAAGAAGTTCACAACCAAATGTAATAGGGACAAGTGTACAATTCAGACAATATGTACTACAGAAAATCCAGAAGGTAAAAGCCACAGGCAGGAATCATCAAAGAAGGCTCTTCAACTGAGGCCAAGTTCATATAGAGCTAGAACGGTGGTTCTCAACCGCGGGAGATGGTGCCCCCAAAGGACATTTGGCAACATCTGGAAACACTTTTAACTGTTAGAAAATGGGAGGTACTATTTGTACCTGGTGAGTAGAGGCCAGGGAAGCTGCTAACATCCTACAATGCACAAGACAGCCCCCCACAAAAATGAATTATCCAGCCCAAAATGCCAACAGTGCTAGAAGCAGCGGCTGGAGTCAAAAGGAGAGATAGTATTTAAACAGGATAGAATGACACGAGTGAAAGAATGGCAGCTACAACACACGATGTCTTTAATAAACCATAATATCACCAGTGAAGGAATAGTGGGAAACCAAGGAGAAAACATAACTGGGTATAGATTGTAATGGGTCTGTACAAGAAGTCTGATGGACCAAAGAGATAAAATAGTTTAACAAAAATACAAGAGAGCACAGGCAAAAATAGCAACATACTTCATAAGACTAAACTGTAGACAGATGGGTCACTGATTTCCAGCAGTATGGCAGACTAGATACCTTGATACTACTAGATACAACTTTTTAACGTTAGTGGGAAAATCTGTTTTAATGAATTGCTTAGCTAGCAAGAAAGTACCCTATCCACATAAGCTATAAACACAATGAAAGTAGAATAAGCAAACCTAGGAAACAAGCTTTCATTCTGAGAGTATGTACCTAAAACTGTTGAAACTGATCTTACATCTTAATATCTACACGAGGCTCAGGAGATGGACCCTAAAAAGTCTATCAAAAGCACCATCCCTAACCCCTGGCAACCATTAATCTATGTGCCATCTCTATAATTTTGTCATTTCAAGAATGTTTTATCAATTCTCTTGACACTGTAATCACAAAGGGGAAACTTCACAAAGGTTCTCAGACTAAATTCACACTACTTGCATAAGCCAACAAATCTCATGTGGAGATCTATTTAAAGTGCTCTTAAACTGTCAGTATCCCTAGTCACCTGGAGGAAGCATAGGTAAATTCTCAGTGAAAGAAAATAACTTCAATCCAGGCCTCAAAGAATCCAACAACTTTCCAAAAAATTCTACTCAATTAAAAAAAAAAAAAATCACAGAACAGACACAATGAATGAGGGCCAACATAAACAAGAAATGGCAGAATTAGAGTACACATATTTCAATTACTGGAAAGATTATACAATAAGGATGTTTCAAGTAATAGAAATGCTTAAAATATGTGTGTGAATTAAATAAAAACTCAAGAAATAAAAAACATAGGTAAAATTTTTAATTCAGTGTAAAAGTTTAAACAGTAGAGTCAGTACAGAGAATTAGTAAACGGAAAGACTTTTAAAACCTATCTAAAATGCAGTTCAGAAAGACAAAGAAAGAAAATATGTAAGAGCAGTTAAGAGATACAAAGAATAGAATAAGAAGGTCTAACAAAATATATACTTTTGAAACTATCGGTGATGAAAGACCATTTTTTAAATGGCCCATCTACTGCAGACAAAAACTTCTATAAAATACAGTAAACATGAATTTCTTTTTGAAAAATCATGTGCTTAGATGTCATTTTAATATCAAGTTGCTATTAAAAGCTTCTAAATGTTTACTTTGAATTTGTCTTGGTTCATTACAGACCAATAACATCAGTTTGCAGACCAGTACTGACCTGAGGACCACACTTTGAGCAGCAACAATCTAAAACACAAACAGATCGAAATTAGAAAAGAATACAAAAGACAAAAGAGAGTATAGATGATGTTCAAATAGATGATGGCTGAAAATTTTCCATACTAAATGAAGATGCAGATGGACAATCCAAGATGCAAGAAAAAGAAACAGAAAGTAAAGATACAGGTAAACACCTGGATAACTCCTTATCAGTGTAGAGGCTACACCCACCACAATCACTGCAACACAATTCCAAACCAGCATTTTCCATCATTTTTTAAAAAATCTAAGAACTCAAGCTCTAGATGTACTCTAAATAAACAAAAATAGAGACAAGTGGACTTAGTAAAGAAAGTTAGACACCAAGTTTCAAGAGCTAGTGATTTCCTCTCAGTGGAAACACTCTGTCCATACTGCCCAAACTGTATCTAGTTTATTAGTTATTTTTAATGTGTAACTGTATGAAAAAAAAATCCCAAACTTTTATTAGCAGAGACTGAATATATGTTCAATTGTATTGAAATGAACAGGATTCCAATTCCATTAACTGTTCCTTTCAATGGGAAGTGAGCTACATAATACTTCAGCATACTTTACCTATTAAATCCCCTAATCACAACAGATCTTTTATTTCTAAATGCAGTTCATTTAAAAGACCCTGCTCAGACATCCAGCAGGAAACAAATATAAATTCACATCTACTTGGCAAAACAGAAATTATGGCATCACGCCTCCTGAGAAAGAATCATAACTAACATCTGTATAAACGTTTGGTCACTTTTCAAATATTTGACACACATCTATTTGAAGCATCACAATACCCTTATGGGTTTTATAGAACAGATATAATAATGGCTAAAAGCTTAGAAAGTGAAAGAACATGGTGAACAGCATCAAAAATATGCAAGAAAAAATATGTAAATTGAATGCAACAATATAAAAAGATATCCAAAATCCAATCAACGGCTGCCTCTTACCATCAGTCTCCATCACATGAAACTGAAAGGACAATCATTAGGCATAAATAGCAAATTAAATGAAATGATGTATTAACCTATTTGATTCAGTGCCACCAAATTCAAACAATTTAGCAAGATATTTAACCGCTTATTGGATCTGAATAAGATTCATATGGTGCTACCTCTATGGGCTATGGGAAAAGAATTTAAATAGAAAAAAACTGGGCTGAGTGATTAAAACTGGATCAGGTAAAAGTAAGGTAAAGGCTGAGCAAGGCAAAAATTGTCATCCATACTTAACCATGAAGAATCAAAAGTTCAAGGCATTTAGAAAATCTCAGGGGCAAGGTCCAAATAAGAAATTCTTCCCCTGGGGCTTCCCTGGTGACGCAGTGGTTAAGAATCCGCCTGCGAACGCAGGGGACACCGGTTCGAGCCCTGGTCCGGGAAGATCCCACACGCCGCGGAGCAACTAAGCCCGTGCACCACAACTACTGAGCCTGCGCTCTAGAGCCCGTGAACCACAACTGCTGAGCCCGCACACCACAACTACTGAAGCCTGCACGCCTAGAGCTCATGCTCCGCAACAAGGGAAGCCACCGGTAATGAGAAGCCCACGCACCGCAACAGAGTGGCCCCCATTTGCCCCAACTAGAGAAAGCCAAGCGCAGCAACGAAGACCCAACACAGCCAAAAATATAAGTAAATAAATAAATTTTAAAAACAAACGTCCTTCTGCCCATCCTCATTCACTATGTCTGCTGACCTTAAATTTGAAAGAATATATCTCTGGATCATCCTTTAGAAAAAAAAAAAAAAGAAATTCTTCCCCAAACTATTCCACAGCTATATTGATTCAAAGTTAATGCGTGAGCAGATAAAAGACACAAAATATTCTAACTTGGTTATTTACAATAAAAATGGATTTAAGCTGGAAATTTACAGTGAAGTTTATTTTTGTTAATGCATTATTTCAGCCAGACACAAACATCAGGCTATGAGAATATTTAGCCTTATAATTTAAAATTTTGACAGCTCACACCAAGTTTAACCAACCACCAATCCATTCCAATATAAAGAAGAAGAAAAATTAAATATCCCACAGTGACTTTTGAGTTTTTATTTAAAGTTATTCATAACCACATTTGTTTGTATTCTCCTTAGCTGCTTCAAGTCTTCTTTGTGGAGAGAAAAAAAGCAGGTTTTAAAAACATACCTACATACATACACACATCCGTGTATAGAAAATGTTCCCATAATTGCACGCTTTTCACTGGTACTTCCTGATCTCTACTTAAAACATGAAAGTGAGTAAGTAAGCAAATTTTCAAGTAAGATAACACTAAAAATTAATGCACTTTCTTTAAGAATATATTTTTAAGTAAAGGCAAACTACAAAGATTTTTTATATCATCCATAAAAACAAGTCACAAGCCAAAATTCATTATCATAAACATTTGCAAATAGCTAAAATTGGGAGGAAATAAAGGCTAGCAATTTACTTCTATATCTGTCAAAAGAGGACTTGAGCTTACTGCAGGGAAACGCTAATGACTGAAATAACTGATACCTAGAGATTAACATCCAAAGTCACAGAATCACAAATTTTCCCACTGAAATCCCCCTAATAAGTACCCTAATAGAAATGACCTCCCAATGGAGGTCTGGGAATGGAACCCAAAATTGTTAACAATAACCATTAATTTTCTTTGGCACTGAGTATTATTTTTAAATAACTGTGTTAATTCTTTCCCATTACACAATATCCCACTAAAATTCAACTTGAAAAGAACGCACCATGTTTATACTACTTCTTCGCATATCCAGCACTACAAAGGGGACAAAGGACCTTACGCTTCTGCTCAAACCAGAACCTCATACCTTTGTTAGAGGAGCGCATATTTTATATCTGAAGGAAAGCTAATTCTAATAAGTTTCTAGGTTTAATCAGCTACTATTTTCCATAAACACTGAATCCACCAAAGAATCAACTCTACCTTTACACACACACACACACACACACACACAAACACACATACACTATTAGTAAGCTGCCCTTTTAAAGCTTTTTGGATTATATCAAACTAAAAAGCTTCTGCACAGTGAAGCAAACCATCATAAAAACGAAAAGGCAACCTATCGAATGGGAGGAGCAATTTCCAAATCATATTTCTGATAAAGGGACAATATGTAAAATATATAAAGAACTCATACAACAAAAACAAACAACCTGGGGAATTCCCTGGCCGTCCAGTGGTTAGGATTCTGAGTTTCCACTGCAGGGGGCACAGGTTTGATCCTTGGTCAGGAGATTAAGATGCCACATGCTGCGTGGCAAGGTCAAAAAAACAAAAAGCAAAAACAGAAAAAAAAAAAACCGATTAACAAACGGGCAAAGGATCTGAATAGACATTTTTCTAAAGAAGACATATAGATGGCCAACAGGTGTGTGAAAAGGTTCAACATCATTGATTATTAGAGAAACGTAAACCAAAAGCTCAATGAGCTATCACCTCACACCGTTACAATGGCTATTATCAAAAAAATAATAGGGCTTCCCTGGTGGCACAGTAGTTGGGAGTCCACCTGCCAATGCAGGGGACGTGGGTTCATGCCCCGGTCCAGGAGGATCCCGCATGCCGCGGAGCGGCTGGGCCCGTGAGCCATGGCCGCTGGGCCTGCGCGTCCAGAGCCTGTGCTCTGCAGCGGGAGAGGCCACAACAGTGAGAGGCCCGCGTACCACAAAAAAATAAATAAATAAATGTTGGAGAGGATATGGAGAAAAGGAAACCCTCATACACTGTTTGTGGGACTATAAATTGGTGCAGCCACTACGGAAAACAGTATGTAGTTTCCTCAAAAAATTAAGAATAGAACTACCATATGAGCCAGCTATTCCTTTTCTGGGTATTTATCTGAAGAACAAGAAAACACTAATTCAGAAAGATATGTGCAACCCTATGTTCACTGCAACATTTTTTACAACAAACAACCTAAATGTCCATCTAAAGATGAATGCATAAAGAAGATGTCACACACACACACACACACACACACACACACACACATTCACAAACACACGGGAATACTACTCAGCCATAAAAAAGAATGAAATCCTGCCATTTGAGACAACATGGATGGACCTTAAGAGTATTGTGCTAAGTGAAATAAGTCAGAGGGAAAATGACAAATACCATATGATTTTACTTGTATGTGGAATCTTTAAAAAAAAAGTTAACAAACAAAATAAAACAACAAACTCATAGATACAAAGATGAGTGGTTACCAGAAGGCGGATGGGGGTGAGCAAAACAAATGAAGAGATGGTGATGGATGGTAAACCAGACTTGCAGTAGTGACCACTTTGTGGTGTATACAGATGTTGAATTACAATGCTGTACACCTGAAACCTACATAATAAAAAAAACTTTTTAACCAACATTTATTTCTTGAATATGCATCCTTAAAATTTATTACATATTATACTGTAGAAAAATAATGGGTAACCATGTGACAGACCAACTCTTTTTCAGCAATTAAGGAATAACTCTAGAAATAAATTGCAAGTATTAGCAAGAAATTCAAATGGAGATAGTTCATGCCTTGTTTTCACCTAATTATGAAAAATATCTAGAAAGATTATATGACTTATTTCAAATTCTATACAGTTAGGAGTCATAACTTCATAATTATACATTTGAGCTTAAATTATCTTAAATTAAATATTCTGAATTAAAATTATCTTTATGATTTTTATAATTAAGCTATTCTTATAATTTGTATAAAATCCTTTAACAAAAAAATTAGATCTAATCTAAAATTTTAACAACTTCACTTTTTTAAATAAAGTCATTAATTTTCAGTCACCTTTTCATTGGATTGACATTTACATTTAAAGAGATAGAGATTATTAGTTTTGCATCTAAGTCTTCTTTAACAAAGGTAAATAAAAATCATTAACTAAGGGTTATTTTAAGTTTTTAAATTTAAATTACTCAGTTTTCTAAACTTTGGAATAATTTTTGGTAAATGCTTTTTGTCTAAAAATTATGAACTTCTATATAATTATAAATGCAGTTTCAATCTAAGTTATTTAATTTGACATAATTTAAATTCAAAGATATCATGAATAGTTATTATAACTTATAATTACACTGTATTTGAGACACTTACTTTTATAACATTTTACAAAAAAAATTACAGGCCACGCACTATCTCCACTTCGTTTTACTGCCAATATATTTTATCACATATGCAAATTGATCCTTGTGTTCTGAAAAGAAGATACTGGCTATGACATTATATCCATTTTCTCTCTTCAATAATATTTATTCAAATTTTTATAGTTAAGTATAACTTACTCAGAAAATGTTAGTTAAGATTTTTTTTATCTTTTTTTTTTTGGCTGTGCCGAGGCACGCAGGATCTTAGTTCCTGGACCAGGGATCAAATCCATGCCCCCTTCAGTGGAAGCACGGAGTCCTAACCACTGGACTGCCAGGGAATTCAGTTAAGATTTTAAAGTACATTTTATGGGTAAAGTTCCTAAAATCTCTCAGACACCTAAATTCAATTTCTTGGATAGTGACTGAAAAGATTAAACTACTATAATCAAATACTTATACAACAATTAAAAAAAAAAGCAACGAAATGTCTAAATAGGAGAAATATTTCATGTTCCTGCTCAAGGCCCAATTATTTCTATATATTTTAATACACAAAAATCAGGTAAAACAAAATAAACAGTTGTTGGGAGTTCTTTATGATGATGATAATTTTGTGAATTAAGCACAAACAGTGCTTAATAGTAGTCAATACATCTTCTCCATAACTATACAAATAAACTAAATAAACAATGAATACATAAAAATAGTTACACTTCTCTCCATAAAAGGCCAAGTTTACTTCAAAATTATGATGCTTGGTTCACATTTCTTCAAACTTTCAAGATCATACCAAGAGCTTTAAATAACTCACTTGAAGTATTTTAATTGATGTCATCACTTATAGAAGGTTCATAACTCTTGCACTTCTAAATTGCTGGTCTCTAAATATAAAACTAGGCTAGAGATATACTTTGGACAGTAATGATGGAAAAATATCTATTACCAAACTCCCTATCTGTAAAAGAATCTATTGAGCAAATTGATTCTTAAACTGAAATCAGAATGAAGCAAGATGGTGGACTATACATTCTAGCCTCCCCATCCCATACCAAATCCACAGAAATTAGACTGGATTTTGTAGTTCCTGATTTCCAGCGCCCTGAAAAGATCAACTGTAGCTCCCGCTCATCAGTTCTATGAGATACCTTTGTTGTCTTTTTTTTTTAACTGAGATATAACTGACATATATTAGTTTCAAGTGTACAACATTATGACTCAAAATTTGTATATACCATGAAACGATCAACACAAGTCTAGTTGACATCATCACTGTAAAGTTACAGAATTTTTTTTCTTGTGTTGACAACTTTTAAGATTTACTCTCTTATCAACTTTCAAATATGCAATACGGTATTATTAACTACAGTTGCCATGCTGTAATTCACATCCCCACGACTTGTTTACTTTATAACTAGACGTTTGTCCCTTTTGACTCCCTTCACCCGTTTTGCCCACCCTCACCTCTGGCAAAAACCAGTATGTTCTCTGTATCTATAAGACTGTCTTACGAGTCCACATGTAAGTGAGATCATACAGTATTTGTCTTTCTCTATCTGACTTATTTCAGTTCATGTGATATTTCATTGTAGTTTTGGTTTGCATGTCCCTGATTATTAATGATATTGAATATCTTTTCATGTACCTATTGGCCAACTGTATGTCTTCTTTAGGAAAATGGCTATTCAGATCCTCTGCAAATTTTTTAATCGGGTTGTTTGTTGCTGTTGTTGTAGGAATACTTTACGTATTCTAGATAATACTCCCTTATCAGAATTATCATTTGGAAATATCTCTTCCCTTTCGGTAGGTTGCCCTTTCATTTTGTTGATGGCTTCCTTCACTATACAGAAGCGTTCTAGTTTGATGTAGTCCCACTTGTTTATTTTTGCTTTTGTTGCCTTTGCTTTTGGTGTGAAATCCAAAAAAATCATTGCCAATACTGATGTTAAGGAGTTTACCACCTATGTTTTCTTCAGGTCTTACATTCAAGTCTTTAATCCACCTTTGTTGCTTTTTAATAAAAATTCTCCTTGGAGCTAAGCAATCTCGTATAGATTTCTATTATCGGCATCCAGAGAACCTTGTCTAAGACAGCTGCACACTAAAATGATAATGATTCCACTGATAATGATTCCAAGCAAAACCAGACTAGAAAACCAGAAAGTAGACCAAAACTTAAGAATAATACCAGAAAGACAGAAAACAAAAAGACAGAAAACAAAATAATCTTAACTGAACTTTTAAAAAGAAGAATCTAGTACAATTGCTGCAAAATACAAGTGTTTCTCTGAGAGTGGTCCAAATACAGTTATTTGATATTTGAAGCTAGAGGGAATCTGAAGGCTACAACAGCATGAAGAATAAGAACATCCAGACAGGCTACCTCGCCACCCCTCATCCCCACGCCCCAAGGCTTAGCAGCCAGTAAGAGAGGTATCTGTTCCCCCATAAAAGGAATAGTGAGAATGGGCCTTGGTTAAAACCAAACTGTAGAAGCCTGGTGCCCAAGCTAAAGAATATGTACCTCAACACTTTATCATTAAAGTTTCCAAGGAACTGCGTAAAAATGATCAAATCAGTGTTTTAGGAAGATTAATCCTGTATCAGTTAAGAACGATAAACGATAGATAAGAACGATAAGTAGAAGGAAGAATACAGACAGGAAAGTCAGGTGGGAGACCGTGCAGGCATGTAAGGGCCTGAAACCCAGCTGGAGACCCTATAAACAGAAAACACAGATTAACCTAGATATAATTGTTAAGAATAGACAGAACTTGTTGAATGACGATGTTACAAGAGACAAAAAGAGAAAGACTGCTTCACTCATTTGTTCAGAAAATACTTATTATAAGCCTTGTTTATTACTATATCACTAGTACTTAACATTATTAAATTAATCTGAGGATAAAGTAGTCAAAAGGAACCCTAAGATTTTGGGTCTGAGAAGGTAGCATGAGGCAAATAAAGAGAGAAGTCTGGAGAGAACAATGTTTTTTAAAAGACATGATTATTTCAGTTTTAGAAATGCTGAGTTTCGTCCTGTGGGTTTTATTTTTAAGTAAAAATGCAAGTATTTTTATACCAAATTTATAAAAGTTCTTAACTTTGTATTATGAAGTATTCGTATGTGTAAAAGAATACACATAATACATATTATAAAGCACAATAACAAAATGGTTATAATAAATTCATCTCTGAACCTAAGAAGTAAAATATTACCAATTTCTTTAAGCTCCTGGTGTGTTCCTCCCCTATTCCAATCTTCCGCCCCACGTCCTACATAGGAAATCACTATCCTACATTTTTCTTTAATCATACACTTACTCTTTCTTAATATTTTTATCCTATTATTTATGCATAATTAAACAATATGTTGTCTAGTTTTTAATTTGTTTTTAAGTCTCTCATTAAAAACAGTATCATACTATGTGTATTTTTCTATGAAGAAACATTAAATATTGTTTCTAAGACAAGCATGTGGCTGTAAGTCACTCATTTGCAATACTATATAACGCTTCAATGTATGAATATGCTACAACTTATTCATCCTTTCTACCACCAATGTACATCTGAGTATTTCCACGTTTTTGCTGTTACAAATGATGCTTCTACAAAACAATTTTGAACACGTCTCCTGGTGCACACATCCAAGAGGTTTTCTAACATAACCAGAAGGAGAACTGTGTCACAGGTTACTTGCATGTTCAGTTTCACAGATAATGCTACATTATTTTTACTTCATTATTTGCAAAGACAAGTTATTTAAATTAGAAAGCCAGAACCGGGAATTTCCTGGCAGTCCAGTGGTTAGGACTCTGCACTTTCACAGCCGAGGGTGCAGGTTCGATCCCTGGTCAAGGAGCTAAGACCCCACAAGCCATGCGGCATGGCCAAAGGAAAAAAAAAAGCCAGTACCAAAGAACATAAACAATGTAAAATGCATGCTTAATTAAATCTGAATCACAGGTAAGTACTCAAATCCACATTAAAATAATCATCACTATTCTGTCACTGCCCAGCATCACAGGTTAAAATTATATAAGCATCTCATAGGAAACTGTCTCCTTCCTCCCTTCTCTTTTCTCAGTAGATATTCTCATATCAGTGTGCCACTGTCTTAGACAAGGTTCTCTGGGTGCCAACAAGAGAAACCTATACAAAGGTACTTAGCCCCATATGAAAACTCACATTAAAAAGAAATAAAGGTATCTCACAGAACTGATGAACAGGAACTATAAGTGGGGGCTGGAAATCAGGAAGTACAAAACTGCTAAGGACTGAAGCTATTCTATCTCCCTGCAATCACACTGTCTCTCAAAGTGAGTCAGTCTGTCCCTGGCAGTAGGCTTCATTTTGCTCTCCACACGCCAGTCCCCTCTTCCAGGTTCTCTATGATCATGAGCTAAACCCATGGCTGCCCCAGACCCAGTTTTACACATCTTTCCAGAAGAAAAGCCCAGCAGAATCCAACCAGCATCTTTGCCTTTCAACAATTCCAAATTGTTGAAAAACTGCTTAGCTCAGTTTAGCACAGAGGTCCACCCATGGGCCCAACAGCAATGTACTGGGAATGTGAGGGTCCCACTTACAAACGCAACTGCAGAGGCCCACTCCTGAAATGGAGTTATCACTTCTCAGACAAGGTGGGCCTACGCTGAGCAGGTATCACAGAAAACGTCTACAACAACAACCAAGGGAAAACAGTGATGAGTATAACAGAGAGCAACTATGAGAAACCTCACCATCACTCTACACCACAACTCGCTGACCCCTGTCATCAGCATTCAAAAGTGAAACATGTAAATAAAGTACCCAATGGTCATTCTGATAGCAGATACCAGCTTATCAATGACTATATACCCCACCCTCCATTTCCAGTGCCAAAAGCCATTGCTGACATAGTACCTTTTATTCTTCTCCTATAGCTCTCGTTCTTCATTAAACTCCCTTTGCAGTATATGATGTCATTAGCTACCCTTGACTTAAACCTCTCTCTCGATTTATCTGAGAAAATCCTCTCCTGGTTCTTTTCTGACCTCTTAGTTTCCCTACCCACTCATTTTTCTCTGCCTGCCCCTTAAAGTATAGAGTACATAGCTATGACACCAAAATCACAAGTAACAAAAGAAAAAATAAATTGGACATCCCTGGTCAGGGACGTAATATCCTGCAAGCCGCACAGCACAACCAGAAAAAAAGAAAAAAAGATTTAAAACTATGGAGAAAAGCCAAACAAACACTGAATCGAGAAAAAAGCAATTTCAAAACCATAGGAAAGCTCTGTGGTGTTTTAACATGCCCTAGCCCCATCCCTTCTGTGGCACAGTGGCAGCCTTAACCTGTATTTGCACTGTGGGACAGGTTCTAGGGAGAGCATAACAGATGTTATTCACAAATTAGTGTGTTTATCTGTTCTAATCTGTCTGGGGGGCCACCTGAAGGACTGATGCAAGGCGCTCAGCTCTTTTTCACCTAACGTGGAACTCAAGCTAGAAAAGCAGTGATCATTTGAAAACACACAGAGCAGAACTAACAACTAAAGATACCTGGGACAAAAGATTACTGTCTAAACATATAACAGATCACTTAGGAGCAGGAACAAAAGTCGGAGAGAACTTTTTTGACAAATTAGGAGTATAGAGAGGAATTTAGAAAACAATTTGCATTCCCACAGCAAGATGCATGCTCAGAAAAATACTTGAGAGAACTCTAAGCATCCACCTTGGGTTGATCACCAAGCTACCTGCAAGCCTGGCTAAGTGTTAAAGGACTGCCCCGGCACAGGGCCAATCTACAAAGCCTGGGAGAGGTATTCTTCTATTTGTTTGTTTAGGATTTTTTTGTTTCTGTTTTTGTTTCAGCTCCTGACACTTAAGGTAATCTGTGTCAAAACACTAGCTGAACACAAGCTAAGGAAGAGAAAATCTACTGACTACACATGACAAGGAATAAAGTCTTTGCAAAAAAAATGGTTTTGGAAAATCACTAAACAAGACTATTACAGTCTTCGACAGTCAGAAAAACAAATCAAACCCTCAGGAAGAGGGAGTATATGATTTACAGAGTTATCACATTATAATATTCATGTCTAGTCGTCAACAAAAAAAAAATCACAAGGCATAAAAACAGGAAAGTATTTCCCATTCAAAGAAAATAAATAAATTTACTGTAATGTCCCTGAGGAAGTCCACAAATCATACTTAATAGGCAAAGGCTTTAAAATAAGTCTTAAATATGCTCAAAAAGCTTTAAGAAACCATGAAACATGAAAAAAAAATGTATCAACAAAATTAGAGTATCAATAAAGAGATAGAAATTATAAAAAGGAACCAAACAAATTCTGAAGCTGAAAAGCACAGTAACTGCAATGGAAAAAAAAGCACTAGAGTGGCTCAAGAGCAATTTCAGCAGGCAGAAGAATCAGTGAACTTAAAGACAGGACATTTGAAATTATTGAGTCTGAGGCAAAGAGAAAAAGTATGAAATTAAACAGAGCTTAAGAGACCTAGCGGGACACGATCAAGCTGACCAACACAGATATTAGGGGAGTCCCAAGGGAAGAAGAGAGAAGTAAAGGGACAGGAAGAGTATTTAAAAGAGGTCAAAAATCTTCACAAATTAGATGAATTCCATGAATCCAGAAATACAAGATGCTCCATAAACTCTAAGTTGGATAAACTCAGAGACCCATTATAATCAAACTGTTGACACTCAAAGATAAAGAGAGAGGCTTGAAAGTAGCCTGAGAGAAATGACTCATCATGTACAGGGAATCCTCAATAAGATAAAAAGCTGATTTCTCATCAGAGACCAAGGAGGCCAGAAGGCATTCAGATGAGATGTTGAAGTACTGAAAGAAAAACCAGGGTTAGCAAATATAATTAAATACAGACTGGATAAACAACAAGGTCCTACTGTATAGCACAGGGAACTTACTCAATATCCTGTGATAAACCATAATGGAAAAGAATATTTTAAAAAAAGAATATATATATGTATAACTGAATCACTTTGCTGTACAGCAGAAATTAACATAACATTGTATATCAGCTATTCTTCAATAAAAGAAGGAAGGAAGGGAGGGAGGGGAGGGAGGGAGGGAAGGAGGGAGGGAAGGAAGGGAGGGAGGGATGGAGGGATGGGTGGGAGGGGAGGAAGGGAAGGAGGGAGGGATGGAAGGATGGGAGAGAAGGAGGGAGGAAGGGAAGGAGGGATGGATGGGATGGATGGGAGGGAGGCGAGGGAGGGGAGGGAGGGGAGGGAGGGGAGGGAGGGGAGGGATGGAGGAAGGAGAAGGAACAAACTTGTAATGGTTCATTTTATGTGTCAACTTGACTGGGCTCTAGGGTGCCCAGACATTTGGTCAAACATTGTTCTGGGTTTTCTGGCTGAGGTTAATATTTGAATTGGTTGCCTGAGTAAAACAGACTCCCTCCATAAATGTGGGTAGGCCTCATCCAGTCAACTGAAGACCTAAATGGGGCAAAAAGGCTAAGTGAGAAGGAACTCCTCCTGCCTGATTGCTTTGAGCTGGGACTTCAATCTTTTCCTGTCTTTGGACTCAAACTTAAATGATGGCTCTTCTTAGACCTCAAACTTGCCAGCTTTCACAACTGCAACTTAGATGACCAGTTCTCCTGGTTCTCAGGCCTTCAGACTCAGACTGGAACTACATTATTGACTCTCTTCCACCTCCAGTTTACTAACTATAGATCAGGGGACTTCTCAACCTCCATTAACTTCATGACCCAATTCCTTATAATAAATCTCTTTCTAAATATATATGTTTATTATTTAAACACACACACACAAACACATGCATACACCCTGTTGGTTCTGTTTCTCAGGAGAACCCTGCCTAACACAACTGTCAGCCAAGAATTTTTTATCTGGCAAAACTGTCCTAAAAAACAAAAGGGAAGAAATAAAGACACTCCCAGATAAACAAAAGCTAACAGACTTCATTACTACCAGATCTGTCCTATAAGTAAAGCTAAAGGAAGTCCTTAAGTCTAAATGAAAAAACACTAGAAAGTAACTCAAAGCCATATGAAGAAATAAAGATCTTCAGTGAAGGTTAACACATGGGCAAATGTAGAGACCACTATCATAGCACTGTTGATATGTAACCTCACTTTTTATTTCCTACACAATTTAAAAGACCAATACATTTTAAAACTTATAAATTTATGTTACTGGCATACAATGTATAAAGATATAATTTCTGACAAAAACAACACAAAAGGTGGGGAAACAGAGGTGTTACAGAAGCACAGTTTGTATGTTATTGCAGTTAAGTTGGCATCAATCTGAACTAGATTGTTATAAATTTAGGGTAACAGTCATCCTCATGATAACCACAAAGAAAACAACCAAAAATACAGGAAATGAGATGAGAATCAAAACAGTTCACTCCAAAAATCAATTAAACACACAAAAAAAGACAGTAACGGAAAAAATGAGGGGCAAAAAAGATATGAAATATAGAAAACAAATAACAAATAGCAGAAGTAAGTGCTTCTTCATCAGTGATTACTTTAAATGTAAATGGAGAACATTAAAAAGAATTGAAGAATAAACAGTTCTATAATAATAGTTGGAGACTTCAATCACCTACTTTCAATAAAGGATAAAACATCTAGAAAGAAAATCAATAAGAAAACGGGATATGAGCAACACTACAAACCAACTGGACTCAACAAGCATGTATAGAACCCTCCACAGAACGGCAGAATACACATTCATCTCAGGGCCTCACAGAACATTCTCCAGGGAAGACCACTTGTTACGCCACAAAATAAGTCTCAATAATTTAAAACGACTGAAATCACACAAATATCCTTTCTGTCTACAATGGAATAAAGCTAGACCTCAGTAACAGAAGGAAATTCCATAAATATGTAGAAATTAATACAGTCTTAAACAACCAATTGATAAAAGAAGAAATCACAAGATAAATCACAAATTAAAGATGATAACAAAAACACAACATACAACATACCAGAACTTACAAGATGCAGTGAAGGTACTGCTCAGATGGATATTTACAGCTGTAAATAACCTACATTAAAATGAAGAAAGATCTCAAATCAATAACCTAACTTTATACCTTGAGGACTGAGAAAGGCAAACTAAACCCAAAACTATCAGAAAGAAGGAAATAATAAAGATCAGAGACAAACAAAATTTTTAAAATAACAGAAAATCAACAAAACCAGAGGTTGTTGTTTAAACAAGTTTAGCAATAAAACTGATAAAGACGAATAAAATTGATAAACCTTTAGCTAGAAAAAAGAACAAAAAGAGAGACACAAATAACTAAAATCATAAATGAAACTGGAAACATTACTACAGACCTTAGAGAAAAAAAAGGATTATAAGAAAATACTGTGAACAATAATAGGCCAACAAATGAGATAACTTCAATGAATGGACAGATTCCAAGAAACACACAATTTACCTAAACTAACTCAAGAAGAACTAGAAAATTTTCAATGACCTGAACTACTAAACAGGTAGAATCAGTAATCAAAAACTTCCCAACAAAGAAAAGTCTAGGACCAGATGGCTTTGCTGGTGAATTACACCAAACATTTAAAGAATTAACATCAATTCTTTACAAACTCTTCCAAAAAAATTAAAGAGGAGGGAATACTTCATAACTCATTCTATGAAGCCAACATTACCCTGATAAGGACAAAATCATCACACGAAAAGAAACTAAAGTCCAATACACTGTGAATATAAATGCAAAATCCTCAACAAAGTTCTAGCAAACTCAATTCAACAGCATATTAAAAGGATTATACACTATGACCAAGTGGGATTTACCCCAAGAATTCAAGTATGATTCAACATAAGCAAATCAGTTGATGTAATATACATTAACAGAATGGGAATGGGGGGGAACACAATCCTATCAAGTGATGCAGAAAATGCATTTAACAGCATCCAGACCACCCTTTCATGATAAAAACACTTAGAAAACTAGAAGTTGAAGGGATCTTCCTCAACAGTGTACAGGGCACCTTCAAAAAAATCCACAGCTAACAGCATATTCCATAGGAAAGACAATTCCTTTCCTCTAAGATCAGGAAAAGGACTAGGATGCTCATTTTTACCACTGAAATTCAGCAATGTACTGGAAGTTCTAGCCAGAGCAATCAGACAAGAAAATAATAAATAAAAGGCATCCAATTTGGAAAGAAAGAAGTAAAACTATCTCTACTCTCAAAACAAATGATCCTATACATATTTTTTAAATCTAAAAAAATCCACAAGAAAGCCACTAAAGGTAATAAACAGTTTCAGCAAAGTTGCAGGGTATAACATCAACACACAAAAAAATCAGTTGTGTTCCTACATACCTGCAATGAATGACCCAAAAAAATAAATTAAGAAAGCTACAGATTTCCTCCATTATCCACAAGCAGACCATTCCCATGAAAGCTTTCATAAGCTGAAATGGCAAAAAGCAAAAAAGCAATTACCTCAGGACACATCTTGCTAACAGATGCAGAAAATAAATCAAGATAAAGCACAGATGCTCAGAGTTCAAAGCTATGGCGGCTTGATGCTGAGTGTGGTTCCAAGCAAGGAAAGAGCTTGGTGGGGCGACTCCCGCTGCTCAGAGTGCACTAATTCTGTGACAGTTTGCTGCAAAACCAAGGCTGGCCGCTATTTTCACTGTTCTCCTTTTTTCATAAAAGCAAAACTCTTCTGCATATTTCTTTTTCTCTCCAAGTATACTTTGCGTCAAGTCTAAGATACCACCAAAAAGACATGTGCCAGAGCAACAGCCAGCTCTACCCACCACCAGTCCCTCCCAACAGGAAACTTGCACAAGCCTCTTAGATAGCCTCATCCAGCAGAGGGCAGACAGCAGAAGCAAGAAGAACTATAATCCTGGAGCCTGTGGAACAAGAACCACATTCACAGAAAGACAGACAAGATGAAAAGGCAGAGAGCTATGTACCAGGTGAAGGAAGAAGATAAAACCCCAGAAAAACAACTAAATGAAGTGGAGACAAGCAACCTTCCAGAAAAAGAATTCAGAATAATGGTAGTGAAGATGATCCAGGACCTCGGAAAAAGAATGGAGGCAAAGATCGAGAAGATGCAATAAATGTTTAACAAAGGCCTACAAGAATTGAAGAAGAAACAAACAGAGATGAACAATACTATAACTGAGATGAAAACTACACTAGAAGGAATCAATAGCAGAATAACTGAGGCAGAAGAACGGATAAGTGACCTGGAAGACAGAATAGTGGAATTCACTGCTGTGGAACAGACTAAAGAAAAAAGAATGAAAAGAAATGAAGACAGCCTAAGAGACCTCTGGGACAACATTAAACGCAACAAAATTCGCATTACAGGGGTCCCAGACAGAGAAGAGAGAGAAACGACCACAGAAAATATTTGAAGAGATTAAAGTCAAAAACTTCCCTAACATGGGAAATAGCCACCCAAGTCCAGGAAGTGCAGTGAGTCCCATACAGGATAAACCCAAGGACAAACATGCAGAGACACATAGTCATCAAATTGGCAAAAATTAAAGACAAAGAAAAATCACTGAAAGCAGCAAGGGAAAAACGACAAATAATATACAAGGGAATTCCCATAAGGTTAACAGCTGATTTCTCAGCAGAAACTCTACAGGCCAGAAGGGAGTGGCATGATATACTTAAAGTGATGAAAGGGAAGAAACTACAACCAAGATTACTCTAGCTGGCAAGGATCTCATTCAGATTCGATGGAGACATCAAAAGCTTTACAGACAAGCAAAAGCTAAGAGAATTCAGCACCAAACCAGCTCTACAAAAAGTGCTAAAGGAACTTCTCTAAGTAGGAAACACAAGAGAAGAAAAGGACCTACAAAAACAAACCCAAAACAATTAAGAAATGGTCATAGGAACATACATATCGATAATTACCTTAAACGTGAATGGATTAAATGGTCCAACCAAAAGACACAGGCTTGCTGAATGGATACAAAAACAAGACCCATATATATGCTGTCTACAAGAGACCTACATCAGACCTAGGGACATATACAGACTGAAGGTGAGGGGATGGAAAAAAGATATTCCATGCAAATGGAATTCAAAAGAAAGCTGGAATAGCAATACTCATATCAGATAAAATAGACTTTAAAATAAAGAATGTTACAAGAGACAAGGAAGGATACTACATAATGATCAAGGGATCAATCCAAGAAGAAGATATAACAATTATAAATATATATGCACCCAACATAGGAGCACCTCAATATACAAGGCAACTGCTAACCACAGTACCACAATAATAGTGGGGGATTTTAACACCTCACTTACATCAATGGACAGATCACCCAAAATGAAAATAAATACGGAAAGAGACGCTTTAAATGACACAATAGGCCAGATAAATTTAATTGATATTTATAGGACATTCCATCCAAAACCAGCAGATTACACTTTCTTCTCAAGTGTGCACAGAATATTCTCCAGGATAGATCACATCTTGGATCACAAATCAAGCCTCAGTAAATTTAAGAAAATTGAAATCATATCAAGCATCTTTTCTGACCACAACACTATGAGATTAGAAATGAATTACAGGGAAAAAAAAACATAAAAAACACAAACACATGGAGGCTAAACAACACATTACTAAATAACCAAGAGATCACTGAAGAAATCAAAGAGGAAATCAAAATATACCTACAAATGACAATGAAAACACGACGATCCAAAACCTATGGGATGCAGCAAAAGCAGTTCTAAGAGGGAAGTTTATAGCTATACAAGCCTACCTCAAGAAACAAGAAAAATCTCAAATAAACAATCTAACTAAAGAAACTAGAGAAAAAAGAACAAACAAAACCCAAGGTTGGCAGAAGTAAAGAAATATAAAGATCAGAGCAGAAATAAATGAAATAGAAACAAAGAAAACAATAGCAAAGATCAATAAAACTAAAAGCTGGTTCTTTGAGAAGATAAACAAAATTGATAAACCATTAGCCAGACTCATCAAGAAAAAGAGGGAGAGGACTCAAATCAATAAAATTAGAAATGCAAAAGGAGAAGTTACAACAGACACCGCAGAAATCCAAAGCATCCTAAGAGACTACTACAAGCAACTCTATGCCAATAAAATGGACAACCTGGAAGAAATGGACAAATTCTTAGAAAGATATAACCTTCCAAGACTGAACCAGGAAGAAACAGAAAATATGAACAGACCAACCACAAGTGATGAAATTGAAACTGTGATTAAAAATCTTCCAACAAACAAAAGTCCAGGACCAGATGGCTTCACAGGCGAATTCTATCAAACATTTAGAGAAGAGCTAACACCCATCCTTCTCAAACTCTTCCAAAAAATTGCAGAGGAAGGAACACTCCCAAACTCATTCTATGAGGCCACCATCACCCTGATACCAAAACCAGACAAAGATACTACAAAAAAAGAAAATTATAGACCAATATCACTAATGAATATAGATGCAAACGTCCTCAACAAAATACTAGCAGAGTCCAACAACACATTAAAAGGATCATACACCATGATCAAGTGGGATTTTCCCAGGGATGCAAGGACTCTTCAATATACACAAATCAATCAATGTGATACACCATATTAACAAACTGAAGAATAAAAACCATATGATCATCTCAATAAATGCAGAAAAAGCTTTTGACAAAATTCAACACCCATTTATGATAAAAACTCTCCAGAAAGTGGGCATAGAGGGAACCTACCTCAACATAATAAAGGCCATATACGACAAAGCTACAGCAAACATCATTCTCAATGGTGAAAAACTGAAAGCATTTCCTCTAAGATCAGGAACAAGACAAGGATGTCCACTTTCACCACTATTATTCAACACAGTTTTGGAAGTCCTAGCCATGGCAATCAGAGAAGAAAAAGAAATAAAAGGAATACAAATTGGAAAAGAAGAAGTGAAACTGTCACTGTTTGCTGATGACATGATACTATACATAGAGAATCCTGAAGATGCCACCAGAAACCACTAGAGCTAATCAATGAATTTGTTAAAGTTGCAGGATACAAAATTAATGCAAGAAATCTCTTGCATTCCTATACACTAATGATGAAAAATCTGAAAGAGAAATTAAAGAAACACTCCCATTTACCATTGCAACAAAAGAATAAAATACCTAGGAATAAACCTACCTAGAGAGACAAAAGACCTGTATGCAGAAAACTATAAGACACTGATGAAAGAAATTAAAGATGATACCAACATCTTTGATGGAGAGATATACCATGTTCTTGGATTGGAAGAATCAATATTGTGAAAATGACTATACTAGCCAAAGAAATCTACAGATTCAATGCAATACCTATCAAATTAGCAGTAGCATTTTTTACAGAACTAGAACAAAACATCTTAAAATTTGTATGGAGACACAAAAGACCCCGAATAGCCAAAGCAGTCTCGAGGGAAAAAAATGGAGCTGGAGGAATCAGGCTCCCTGACTTCAGACTATACTACAAAGCTACAGTAATCAAGACAATATGGTACTGGCACAGAAACAGAAACAAAGATCAATGGAACAAGATAGAAAGTCCAGAGATAAACCCATGCACCTATGGTCAACTAATCTATGACAAAGGAGGCAAGGATATACAATGGAGAAAAGACACTCACTTCAATAAGTGGTGCTGGGAAAACTGGACAGCTACACGTAAAAGAATGAAATTAGAACACTCCCTAACACCATACACAAAAATAAACTCAAAATGGATTAGAGATCTAAATGTAAGACCGGACACTATAAAACTCTTAGAGGAAAACACAGGAAGAACACTCTTGACATAAATCACAGCAAGACCATTTTTGATCCACCTCCTAGAGTAATGGAAATTTAAAAAAAAAACTAAACAAATGGGACCTAATGAAACTTCAAAGCTTTTGCACAGCAAAGGAAACCATAAACAAGATGAAAAGACAACCCTCAGAATGGGAGAAGATATTTGCAAACGAATCAACGGACAAAGGATTAATCTCCAAAATATAACAGCTCATGCAGCTCAGTATTAAAAAAAACAAACAACCCAATCCAAAAATGGGCAGAAGACCTAAACAGACATTTCTCCAAAGAAGACATACAGATGGCCAAGAAGCACATGAAAAGCTGCTCAACATCACTAATCATTAGAGAAATGCAAATCAAAACTACAATGAGGTATCACCTCACACCAGTTAGAATGGGCATCATCAGAAAATCTACAAATAACAAGTGCTGGAGAGGGTATGGAGAAAGGGAACCCTCTTGCACTGCTGGTGGGAATGTAAATTGATATAGCCACTATGGAGAACAGTATGGAGGTTCTTTAAAAAACTAAAAATAGAACTACCATATGATCCAGCAATCCCACTAATGGACCTATACCCAGAGACAACCATAATTCAAAAAGACCCCAATGTTCATTGCAGCACTATTTACAATAGCCAGGTTACGGAAGCAACCTAAATGCCCATTGACAGACGAATGGATAAAGAAGATGTTGTACATATATACAATGGAATATTACTCAGCCATAAAACGGAATGAAATTGGGTCATCTGTTGAGACATGGATGGATTTAGAGACTGTCATACAGAGTGAAGTAAGTCAGAAAGAGAAAAACAAATATCGTATATTAACGCATATATGTTGAACCTAGAAAAATGGTACAGATGAACTAGTTTGCAGGGCAGAAGCTGAGACACAGATGTAGAGAACAAACGTATGGACACCAAGGGGGGAAGCCACGGGGGGGTGGGGGTGGGGGGGTGATGAATTGGATGATTGGGATTGACATGTATACACTGATGTGTATAAAATTGATGACTAATAAGAACTTGCTGTATAAAAAAATAAATAAAATTCAAAAATTAAAGAAAAAAAAGAGATTGCTGAAACACAAAACCACCAAAAAAAAAAACTCTCAACAAAGTGGGTATAGAGGGAACATAACTCAACATGATAAAAGCCATATATGACAAGCCCACAGCTATCACCATACCTAAGGGTGAAAAGCTGAAAGTCTTTCCTCTAAGATCAGGAACAAGGCAAGTATGCCCACTTTGACTACCTATATTCAACACAGCGTTAGATTTTCTAGACAGAGCAATTAGGCAAGAAAAAGAAATAAAATGCATTCAAATTGAAAAGGAAAAAGTAAAATGATCAATTAAAAAAAACGACATCTGCCAATTTTAGGAATGTTAAAATGGGGAAAAAATATAAGCCTAGAAACAGTAAAATACAGTAAATATCTTCTTCCTCTAAATTCCCACAATACAGTGTTTGTATTTCTATTTATTTTACTTATTTCTTAGGCTTTGCACTATGACAGTGTCTGTCGACCCCTATTAGATTATAGGCTTCCTGAAGACAAAATTTCCATGTTGCTCATCTATGATACAGTAGAAATCCCACTGAAGTTTGAGCAAAACAACAGACTGGAGTGTGTAAAGAAAGAAAAGAAATAGCACTAATAACACTTATCTCACATTTATTATCAGAATAAATTAGAGAATATACATTAAAATCAATGTGTAAAGTGGATCTTATTCAAATGCAGGATTTTGGTATTTTAAAAGATACATTTACTAAAATTAAATGTCATGCTGCAAATCTGTCACTCTTCAATATCAGAAGCTACATCAGGGAATACAGAAAATTGTTCTCAAGGGAATTTCTACAGGAAATTACTGCCTGGCTCCAGGAGATCAAGGCTCCCTGACGGCCCTCCAGAGCATCCTAGGTCACCATCAGTGGGTGGTTCCCATGTCTGCTTCCAGACAGCAGGGTCTGTGACTTACTCCTGTTTGTAGCCCCAGGAGTCTCAAGAAGAACAAGTCACAAGAATATCCAGGCAAGCATGTGCAATTTGAAAGTAAAACAGCATTTTGTCCATTTCTTTGTTCTAAAATTATGTTACTTATTTTGAATTTTCAAATAACATAAAAGAAGGGTATATCCAAGTGGGACACGGATTGAGAAGCGGGGCAGTAGGAGGCACTTAGATGAAATGAATGGCTCTAAGACATAAAGACAACTTGGAGAGTTTATGTCTATCCCTCCTCTATTGCCTGGACCAGTGTAGCATCCTCTTAACAGGTGCCTCCCACTACACGGCACCCTCCTGAATTCATCTTCCACACTTAGGGAAAAATAAAGTTCATAAGGCTGCTCCACTCCACATTCAATAGCTCCCTATCAGCTTGAGAATAAAAATAACCTGTTCTCCCCCTGGCTCCCCAGGCCCACTTTATGAGCCCGACCCAATGCTCAGCAACAGTGATTGAAATTTCTCACACGTGCTTTAAGCTTTCAGGCTCTTGAGCCTTTGCTCAACCTTCTCCCAGCAGCGTCCCTTCCATCTCTCTCTATGAATTCTGAACAATCCTTTAACAGCTCAGCTCAAAGTTTCCCAACTCCTGAAAGCAGTCCATAAACCACAGGACTGGGTTAACAGCTCCTCCCCTGAGTTCCTATGAAAACATGTCCCCATATCTAACTCACCACATATTCTACTGAAATTTTAAAATGAAAATTATCCTTTAAAAAAAGTCTCTTCCAGTAGACTGTGCCACGAAACCAAGAACTAAGTGGTTTCAACTTAATAGCTCATTTACTTAACATTTAACATAGTGCCACTCAGTAAATGCTTCAACTGAACCAAAATGCTGATCTTAATATTGGGTTTTAAGGAATTATTTCTTTCCATTTCTAAAAAACAAAAAATGAGAGGGTTTTGGTTAGTTTTAGTTTTGTTTTGTTTGGGGGTTTTTTGTTTGTTTTTAGCAAAGTCTTAACAGCTAACGCTCAGGTGCACAGGTGTATTGATGAATACTGGACACTAGCAACACGCACAGTATTTGAGCTAGTCAACTAAATGCTTTCAGATACATTCCCCAGACTTACCCTGTGCTGCTCTGTGTCATAGGCAACTGCATTTCCAGAGCAACCTTGCCCTCTGGCTTCTGGGAAGATTTGGCCAGTGGAGAGGCACTGATGGGTAATAGAAGGCAGAAGAGGGAGAAGCCACATCCTCGGCAGAAGCTTTGTCTCCCATAACCCCAGTCCCCTCCAGACAGCTCTGCCCTCTGAGGCCCCAGGTCCCACCACGTAGTCCCAGCCATGGCGCTAGCCCTCCCACACAGCCCTGGCTTCTGTACTCCCATAACACCAGCTTTTCTCATCTTCCTCCAGCCTTAAGGGGGTCACAGAGGCTTCCAGGAGTTGTTAATACCTGGTTTGTTTCACAGACCCTTTTGGCTTCACACCAATTACCCCTGCATCCAGTTCCTGGATTAACTTTCCTCTTGAAAGACCCACTGTGCTTACTATTTCCTGGATGGCTTCTGACTGATTCTGTTTTTAAATGTCATTTAAACATTTGTATCAAACAATGTAACACCTCAGCATGCCAGAGCATAAAAACTTTTAATCTTGAAGAAAGCTTATTACATAAAAATATTATTCTGAATACAGTTACAGGGGTGTGGGAGGAAAAGAAAGGGAACCATGCACTAAATTCCTAAAAGTAAAAATAAAGAATCTAGCATTTTCTTCATACCAAAGTGTTCCTCACTGGAATGAAGTCTTTCCTTAGCTGCAATGTTTGCCTGAATTAAGTCAATCACTCATAATAAAAATGTCACTTTTTAAAAACTTATTTAGCAAAGGGGAAAACTGGAAGGATTATGGGAGTTGGAGTCACTGCAGGCCAAGACATCTGTTCGGAGGGAAAGAAATGTTAAAGACCTCCTGTCAGTGACATATTCAAATCCACAAAATTCAGTCCTTTTTCAAGACAAATCCAGTTAAAAGATATACCTTTAACCATTAATCTTATTACATAATTTTTTTAAAGAACATAAAATGTTAAAGTTGAAAAGAATTGCTTAAACATAAAGAATAAGGGCACAACTTGTAATCAGTTCAGTGTTAACAACGGATTATTACAGGACTTCATGAGTCCCCTTTCATGTAATCGTTAATTGAAATTCCTTAAATACAGCCTTAAATTTGAAATACAAATTCCTTAAATCTAACTCACCATTCAGAAAATATTTCAGGAAATGAAACACTTCAGAGCAGAGAGAACATTTATTATTTGTTTTTATTTTGTTAATAAACAATATTTCTTAATCACTGAATTAGTTTGTTCTTTATCTCCACAGAAAAACAGTATTACACAACAATCCCCAAACTAAAGCAAAGATCAACTTAAGGTTGCAGACTTTAGAAGAATGAGATCTATAAAGAAAGAGGGGTCTGACGTTAAAAACAATAAGCATTTCCTGAGCAACTATGCACTGCCAGGCGTTTTATGTAAATCATCTCATTTTACCTAAAACCCCATCAGGCACTATCACAGTGAGGAAATAGAAACCCAAAACGGTTCCATAATTGTTGCAGCAAACAGAAGAAGCAAAATTTGAGTTCAGTCTGGTCTGGCTCTAGTGTCTGATTCCCCCTTGCTTTCTCTGGAACATCATCAAACTTTCACACATTTTTAATATAAATAATACTTCTTGAATAAATATAAAGAGAGCTTGTGAGCATCTGCAATGTGCAAGCTCTGCAAATAAACAGATTACAAGGACCTACCTCAAAAAGTTTGTAGTAATTACCAATTAATAAACATTTCTCACTAATACAAAAACGCTAAAATGAGATCAGCATCTCTGAGCCACCATCCAACCTACACCCTTGGCTTTGTAAACGACTTAGCATGATATGCTGATAGAATAGCCTTGTCAGATCTTGGTTAATTATTCCTCATAGTGGTCTGATGAATGTCTGAAAACTCAGTGAAATCTGAGTTATTATCCCAGGCCCTTTGTGCAGATTCTGATATCTCCTCTCTAGTCGCTATGTGGTCCCCAACGTCCTCCATATACTATTCCTTTTTTTTTTTTTTTTTTTTTTTTTTTTTTTTTTGTGGTACGCGGGCTTCTCACTGTTGTGGCCTCTCCCGTTGCAGAGCACGGGCTCCGGACGCGCAGGCTCAGCGGCCATGGCTCACGGGCCCAGCTGCTCCGCGGCATGTGGGATCTTCCCGGACCGGGGCACGAACCCGTGTCCCCTGCATCGGCAGGCGGACTCTCAACCACTGCGCCACCAGGGAAGCCCCTTATTCCTCTTTTTAAAATGCCTGCTGCATTGAAGGAATACATTTCACATCACAACTCAGTACACATATACATAATATAAAACAACAAAAACGTACAGGTACTGATAACCACATTTACACTCACTGTGCACAATGCACTGCATATTTCCTAAGTTTTTTAAATGCTGGAAGCAACCCACTAACATGCAATTAGAACACCACTCTAGAACCTAACCCCATTAAGGAAGTGCCAACGTGACATGAGTGCTTTTCCTTCCTCTTCGTCTCCATAATGAAGGAGGAAAAAGTTCACGAGAAAAAGAAAAGGAAGGGGAAAAGAAAAGGTATCACATGCCCCCAAAGGTTTTCTCTAAAGTATGATGGTTCCTGGGATTATTTGTATGACTGTACTTTAATTCTTATGGTGAAATATAATAATTTTAATAAAAATTAAAATTTACCATTTCTAACCATTTTTAATTGTAAAATTCAGTAGCACTGAGTACCTTCACAATGTTGTGCCACCATCACAATTCATTTTCAGAACTTTTTCACCATCCCAAACAGATACTCTATACCAATTAAAACAATAATTCCCTATTACCCCTCCCTGGCCCCTGGTAACCTATAATTGATTTTTATAATAACACTTTATAAACATACACAAAAGATGTGAAAACAATGAATCCCTACACATACATGACCCAGACTCAAAAAATTAGCTAATTTAGTTACATTTATTCACTTGTCCCTAGCTTCCTATCATTTTACCTCAACTTACTTAAAAAATACAAAAAACAGACTTTTTTTTTACACAACCACAATGTCATCACAACTAACAAAATTAATAAACCCTCGGTATCACTGAATATAGAAGTTTTATAAATCTAATTAACTATGAAAAATAATTGTTTTCACCAAATTTCATTGATCTTCTCCAGACAGCAATGATTTCTGAATAATTTCTTGCATAACTATTTCATAAAAGATAATTAATATTCAAGACCAAAACTACTACAATATTTCAACTGAAAGCTTTCTACAGAATTCTATTGTAGCCACCCATATTGCTAAGCTATCAAGGAGAGACTACAGTTTTCCACAAAAAATCTAGAATGTTACTCGGTATGTCATAAGTGGAATGTTTTCTCAGCAAAACACCACAAAAGTAACCTAGTAAAACCTAATAGCATTATTTATTTTTTATAAGCAATCATTAGTAAATAGAAAACCCTATTTATCTGGTGTTCTTTTTAAAAACGGACTACTAGATGAACTTAAAACTGGACTGCTTGTGTTTAACCTATCTTAATAGTGTTGTAGAAAGTGAAGATATGATTGTACCTAAAAATCTCTTTGGTGCTGTGAAAAAGTCAAACTAGAGTACTAAAGAGATACATGAATAAACTCTAACTTACAGACTATACTAGTAATCTATTCCTATGAGGAATGACTTTGATTCACACACAGTTTGATATCATGAAATAACACTCATTTTCAAAATATAAGAGATTGGAAGAGATAAAAGACAAAACAGGGGCTCATTCGAATTTAACCTATAATTTCTCACAGCATACAACCACTAGTTAAGAAGAAATTACCAGCCTGTGGACTATAAACAACCAAAGCTCAAAATATGAAATACAAAGTCAGATGTAAACAAGAAGAAAAAAATGTCTTCAGCAGTTTCATACGGTGTCTTTTGTAATCCTCTATATTTTTACTAATGTAAAATATATCAGTTTAGAAAGTATAATCTTAAAGTTCTTTAAAGTTTGTGATCATAAGGAATTACCTCCAAGATCAAAAGCAGCACTGCACAAATACCAAGCCAACATGATCTAACTGCACAAAAATTTGCTGCTGCTCAATTTCTGCATCACTTGAGTGTCCAAAGTAAATCAAGAAAATTAAAACATTTAGGATGTTTAATAGGAAGCATATGTGTATATTTGGATAAAGTTGTGTCACTATCTTTACCCAATTTATTTTCAAAGTATTTGACTGGAAATCCCAGAACTTCGTGAAAGACAAGAAATGCCTGATTTGTTTTTAGTCTTTGTCTCTGTAACCCGAATAAACTCAAAAGCTACAAATATAACATATCACTATAACCAACATTCTAAAATGACGTCAAGTTCCAAAAATAAAAACTTCTGAATTGTCTTCATTATAAATTTTCGTAATTTTGCTATAATAAGTATGGATTAAAAATGCAGTCAGCTAATACATTCTACATAGTTATCACCACTCAATGAGGGAAAACTGAATAAAGAAAAAACTAGAAAATAACTTGCAAGGTGTACAAGTAATTCCACATTTAAAAGATTCTATTTCACGTCTTGACTATAAACAAAAAGAAGCAGAGAAAGGAAAATCTAGATCTAAATATTTTATAGAAGTTAGATTTCTCAATTCAAATAGCAACAGAGTGCTCTGATAGCTCTTATTCTAAATTATCAGAGGCCAATGAATTTATTTAACTTCTGAAAACTAAAGCATAAAGTTTTAACCACATACTTCATAACCAGTTTTTAGACTGAATTCCTAAAATATTCAGGTTTGCCATAAATTAACTGTCACCATGAACTCTGACCTTGGGAGACAGAAATGTGTGTGTGTGTGTGTGTTGTGGCTGGAAATCTTTTTACCTTTATAAAGCAAGTCACTGACTCGATCTTTCCTTCTTACCTGCCATGAAGAAGGGAAAGCTGCCTAACCTGATGTGAGGCAAAATTAACCACCAACTGAACAGGTGAAATTGTCACACTCTGACAATTTCTTAACTGCAAAGGAAGTTTCCCATTACTTTCAGTGTCCATGACTCTTCAACATGAAAAGTATGATCAACTTTTTTATGTCATTTGTACAACAAACAATTTCAAATTCCTTGCCAGATTCAATTCACTGTTCCGTCACTCAGCAGTAACAATGAGTTGGGAACCCACTAAGATCCATGGACTGTACTCAGGGCTTTTTACAAACACTGCTCCTCTATTCCCCAGGATATACCCACAAGGCAGTCTTACCCCCATTTTACAGATAAGAAAACTAAGTGTCAGAAGAGTTAAGTCACATGACCAAGAGTGAATTACTAAACGGTGGAGCCAGATTCTAACGTAGGTCCATCTGACTAACTTTAAGGTCTATTTGTTCTTCCCACAAATTCTAGATTCTCATTTATACTAATCTTATTCATGGGTTAAAAAAACATCTCCCACTATTTTTTTTCAGAAATTTGAATTTAGGACTGGGAGAAGAAAATAAAGTCATTTCCAGGAATTATTTTTGCAAATCCAAGACACAATTTTCTCCAGATTCTCTTGTCTTAACTTCAGCAACAAAGACCCAATGCAGCCAAAAATAAAATAAAATTTTTAAAACATTTCAAAAAAATATGAATATCCAAAGTTCCATTATTGATTCAGCAAGACTTAAAGGTATGCATTAATCACCGCAAAAGGTTTCCTACAACAACACTGAAGATTCTGAACAGAGAAGAGATCCAAAAGTTGGAGTATTATATTGGTAAAAATATTGCCAAATAGTATCTCTGTTTATTAAGTATAAACACAACAATTTTCTAAGAATAAAATAACTATGTGGAGCTCAGACTTGCTTAGTTCTATTAGAATCCTTCATTCTAAATACCAGAATCAATCAGAAATTATATCTATCCATATGTTTTCTTTACTATCAGAGAATAATATTTCAAAATTCTGTCTGACAATGTCATTAGTTCATCCTTACTCTTGAAATGTATTTTTAATGGGCATAGAGTACTAAGCTGGCAACTTTATCCCAGCACACTGAGATATCATCCCACTGTTTTCTGACTTCCATTTCTGCTCCTGAGCTGTCAGCATAGCTGCCACAGCTAGCTGAAAGGTAGTCTGTCTTTTGTTTGCTGCCAACTTTTAAGATGCTCTCTTCATTGCTGGTGCTCTCCATATCAATATGATGTGTCTAGATGTATACTTCTTTTTAGCTATTCTGCTTGTATTTCTCTGAACTTACTCTATTTGTGAACTCGTGCTTTTCATCAGTTCTGGAAAATCCTCAGCTATTATATCTTCAAACAATGCCCCCTTTCCCACTATTTCTCCCTTCAACAATTAGAAAACTGTTGAAATACAGTTAAACCTTCTCATTCTGTGTTCTATAAATCTTAATCCCTTTCTTTTTACCCATTTCCTTGTCTTTCTGTGCTACATTCTGAATAATTTGTTCTCTCCTATGTCCAATTCATTAATTCTCTTTAGTTGTATTTAATCTACCATTAACCATACTCACTGAGTTTTTCATTATAATTATTATTTTTTATTTCTAAAAGTTTTGTTCAGGTCTTTTTCAAATCTGCTAAATTTCTCATTCCCTGCAGACATTTTCCACCTTTATGTAAACATAATAAACAGTTGTTTTTTAATCGCTGTCTGATCATTCCAAAACCTGAAGTTTCTGAGGACCTACTTCTGTCAATTGTTTCTGCTGCTTCTCACTCATGGTGCCTTGTTTTCTTGTGTGGTTGGTTATCTTTTACTGTGGGCTAATTCTCTGGAAAATTATTTGTGGGAATTTCCTAGGACCTAAGATAAAAACGTATTCTACCTGAAAGGACTTTCATTTGCTTCTCCCAGGCACCTAGAACCACTTTAAGTTCACAACTTGAGATGAGATTTGTACCACCCAGGTGACACTGAATATGAGCTGCAAATCAAGAGGAGGGAAGACCTCTGGTTATAACTTCTTAGGAACAGGTGTTTTTTCAGGTCCAAGACAACTATTCTTGCAGCCTCCTGTGATCAAGAGCATGGTAAGGGTTTTAAACTTGATTTAACCACACTCTATAGACATAGCTCTTTGAAGTCTCAGTTTTATGGAGAAGGAATTTCCTATTAAACTCCTCTCCTTGGGCCTATCTAGGCTTTAATTTCTATACCTTGTGCCTTATGAGGCCTTCAAAACCAAAATAAAAGTTCCCTGGAATATGGCAAATGTCCTCAGAGGAAAAGCAGTTTTAATATTCTGCTTACTTCTCTGAATTCCCACTTTCATGCAGATTTTGGCCTGGTAATTTCTTTTTGTCATGTTAGCTTTTAAGGAAAAAAAAGACTGTTTTCTAGCATTTCTAATTCTTTTCAAGGCATTGTTGATAACTTTGTCCACACAACCTAGCTGACCATATTATCCTGTTTTCAATTTTAAAAGGTTTTGTATTTTTATATTTCAATCACTGAAAGTTTCATTTTGTGGGAAAGAGTAACACTGACACCAAGGAACAATTTGTCTTTATTCACCTTGATTCTCTGGTACTGTCTAGGACAGAAATTTGCCAAATTCCATAACATATCAATTCCATTTTATTATAAGACAATTAAGAGATGGACAAGATTCTGAAATTAATCCCCCAAATAGACATCTGTATAATTGCTAAGGAATTTATTGGTCTACTCATCTCCGCCCCTGCCCGCCCCAGCAATATGTATAATGTGCAAAACTTCTACATTTGAAACTACTGGAAGATTGACCAGAGTTGTAAAAAAGATGACAAATAAGGGAGAATTGGAGAACTGAGTTCAAACTTGTTTCTGCCAAGAAACAAAATCATAAAGAAAAAGACTAATATATGGAACTACATAAAAATGTAATAATTCTTCATAAGAATTTGTAAAATGTATAAGCAAAATTGAGAAACCAAATTCAGTATATTTACAAGATATGTAATGAGCAGAGTTCAAATCTATAACCCACAAAAAGCTCTTGCAGGTCAATAAGAAAATAAACACCCCCCAAAAATGGACAAAAGGCTTAAACAGGCATCAAAGAAATAAGAATAAAAGCAACCTATCAACTTTTGCCAACAGGTTAACTAAAAGCAATGATTTACAATACCATCTGGTAGCAAGATTATGGGAAAATACAATTTATACCCTGCACTAAAAGTTGCAGTACAAATTAATATTATCTATTAGGCAGCTTGGTAGTAAGTATCAAAATCTAAATTATACATACCCTTAGATACGGTAATATCACTTCTAGAAATATACCTAGAAATATCACATCAGTGCATGAGGACTTATGAAAGATAAAATTTAAAAACAGAACACAGGGCTTCCCTGGTGGCGCAGTGGTTAGGAATCCGCCTGCCAAGGCAGGGGACACGGGTTCAAGCCCTGGTCCAGGAAGATCCCACGTGCCGCGGAGCAGCTAAGCCCGTGTGCCACAACTACTGAAGCCTGCACGCCTAGAGCCAGTGCTCCGCAGCAAGAGAAGCCACCGCAATGAGAAGCCCACACTTGCCGCAACTAAAGAAAGCCCACACGCAGCAACAAAGACCCCACACAGACAAAAATAAAATAAACAAATAAATTTATTTTAAAAATAAAAATAGAACACAAAACCAATTAAAAAGGAGTTATATGCTCAATTAAAAATTAAGAAACTATATAAATAATAACAGAAAAAGAAATATAATTATTGCTTAAAAAGACTGGGAATTGAAGTTACTTTTTAAAATTTCACTTTATATTGTACTTTTTTTTAAATTAACGATATATTATCATGATTCTTGGGAGAATGAAAGTATAGACAAATTAACTCATCCAATAATTTTTATAGTTTTATTTTTTTGTTTTTTAGGTCTGTGTGGTGGATTAAACATGGTCATAAATTTTCTGTCACTTTCTGCACCAGAAGATGGAGTTTAATTCTCCTCCCATTGAACCTAAGCTGACTATCTATTTAATCAATAGAATACAGCAGAAGTAACGCTCATCAGTTTTAAGCCTAATCATTAAGAGCGCTAGCTGCTTCTATCTCCTACCTCTTAGAATGCTTGTTCTTGGGACACTCACTCTCAGAGCCCACCAGTCACACCCAGGCCACATGGAGAGGCCTCACGTAGGTACTGTGATCAACAGCCTAGTTTAGCTCCCAGAGAGCAGCCAGCATCAACTGTCAGCCTTGTGAGTGAGCCATCTTAGAAGTGGAAACTATGACCTCCAATGAGTGGACACCAAGTGAAACAGAGAAAAATCTCCCCTCCCGTACCATGTCCTATACAAATTATAAAATCATAAGTAAATAAATATTACTGTTGTCTTAAGTTAGTAAGGTTTGGAGTAGCTTATGACACAGCAGCTAATAACTGGAACAGCCCCTTATTTACTGCTCTATTTTCAGCACCTAGAACAGTACCTGTTACGGGACATCTACTTTTAATAGGCACAGCACCAGGAGTAAGAGTAAAGGTGATGTACGTGGCCTTGGAGCTCACAGAGCAGTCAAAAGTGGGAAGCAGGCGCTTACATAAAAAGACAATTCTAATACATAATAAATGTTATGTTGTAGTACAGGTTATTTGGCCAAACAGGAAGGGTACAACACAGACTTAGTGGTTTAAGTAAGCTTTCTGGAGCAGTGGCATTTAAGCTGAGACCTCACAAGAAGTCAGTAAAATCAAGAGAGAGAATATTCCAAGCTTGAGGTGAGCAAAATCATAAATGGCTCCAAAAACTCAAAGATTTCAGTACTTTATAATGAAATCACAGAGTATAGGGGAGGCAGAAGAAGGAGACTCAAGACTGAGAAATAGGTGATGGAGACCACAGTTCAGCCCACCTTATAAGCGGGTTCCCTGCATATTCCGTCCATGGTTGGTTCAATCTGTGGATGCAGAACCCGCCGACACATGGCCGACTGCAAGTAACTTGTGCATCTGTGGACTTCAATATCTGCTGGGGGTCCTGGAACCAATCCCTGATAGATACTGAGGGAGGGCTGCATTGAAGGGTTTTACGCTACAGTGTAAGAGAATCAGATGAGAGCTTAAAAAGATCATCAGGCTACAGGGACACCAATGAGACAACCTTACAGAAACATAAGCAAGAGTTGATGATCTAGACATCCAAAGATGATATACCAGAGTAGAAGTAGTGGGGATAAACAGACATTGGATTAAAGAGGTAGAATCCACAGAGCATGATGCCTTTATGTGAGGACTTGGGGAAAGGGAATAAAGTGTGTCTGCCAGGTTTCTGGCTTTGAACAACTAGAGAGATGGAGGTGGCAACCAGTGAGATAATAAAGTTGGGAGGGGGAATAGGTTTTCTAAGAAAAGATGGTAAATTCAGTTGCACATATACTGAAATTGAGCTTTCTGTGGGCCACCCAAAAGTGGAGTTATCCAACAGGCAGTCAGATCCCCAGGTCTAAAGCCCAGGGAAGAAATTGGTTGGAGACCTAAGATAACAGACTCTTCCGAAGCCTGTTCCCTCTTTGTAACACTAATCTCTCACTGTATCCTCTGGAGTCCTCAACCACCCAGCTACAACTCTACAAATCCTCTCACAATTTGTCTTTATAAAGTATGTCTCTCTCATTTTGTTAATGCTTCCAAAACAGTGGTTTTATTTTATGAGGAAACCTAAGTTTAATCAATGTCTTGCCACACCCTTTGCATGACAGGATGCTTGGTGGCCACTGGTCAGGGTATTTTGCAGTAGTTTTAGTGACAATAAGGAAGGAAATCAGAGGGACTGCTCAGGACTACTTCCCACACTACTGCATCTGTATTCCGGATCAAAGTAAAAAGGAGGTAGGGGAGCCACCTTATGAAAGAAAGAAAGAAAACAAGGTATATCTGGAGAATTAAATAAGAAGCCAGAAAATCATTAAAAAGGGCAAAATCGAAGAAGTCCAGAAAGATAATCAGAAAGGGGGCCAGAGAAGGAAGAGCTGGCATATCAGGCACTTCCCCATCCCTGTCTCTCCCATTCCACCCCACCTTCGCTGCCTCCTGGTCTACTGATCACTTCCCAAAGGCCTCCACTACACTCAATTTTGAAAATCACAGGCTTTGGGTTAGAGAACTTTAAGTGGACCATAGAAGGACCATAGCTTGAAAAGAAAACTCACCATGAGGAGTAGAACATTACACCACCTGACCAGAAAAAGAAACTCATGATGCTTGATACTCCAAGAAGCCAACACGATGCACAATTTGATCTCTCTACAAAAATGGCTAGCTTCAGATGGTATGCTTATCTACCTGGAAAAGGTAAGAGAATCCACTGAAAAGCTGTGATGATAGAGTCAGAAAATGACTGGTTACAAAATAAATACACACAAAACATCAACAGCTTTTCTATTTACCAGAAATTGTCTGGTAGCAAAAATACACACACACACACACACACACACACACACACACACGCACACAGGAAAATCCTATTCACAACAATAAAAAATAAAATACTGTGTGACTGACTAGAAGACCAAATGACAAATCTTCTGATATCTATGGAGAAAGACTAGGTCATTCATTAAGGAGTACTGAGAAAACTAGCTGATCAAAAACCTTAGAATTTTTTGGGGACTTCCCTGGTGGCACAGTGGGTGAGACTCTGAGCTCCCAATGCAGGGGGCCTGGGTTTGATTCCTGGTCAGGGAACTAGATCCCACATGCATGCCTCAACTAAGAGTTTGCATACCACAACTGAGAAGCCAGCAAGCCACAACTAAGGACCCCACATGCCGCAACTAGGAGAACACATGCTGCAACTAAGGAGACTGCAACTGCAACTAAGGAGCCACCGGCTACAACTAAGTAGCCCACTGGCCCCAACTAAGGAGCAGGCGAGCCACAACTAAGGAGCATGCAAGCCACAAATAAGACCCAGCACAACCAAAATAAATTAATTAATTTAATTTAATTTTTAAAAAGCTTAGAATTTTTTGTACCACTTCACACTATGCCACTCAACATGTTCTGGAATAACTGCAAACCCAAAGTTTTAAATTTAAACTACGAAAATGGTTGAAAATATAAAATAATAGCTATATAACCATAAGGTAGGAAAAGCTCTACAAGATAAATAAAAGAAGAGCAAGATCTAACTACATAAAATGTTAAAAACTGTAAGAAAACAAAAAAGGGGAACAGGGATAAAGTCACATATACCCAAATAAAGCTATTAAAATAAAGAAAGATAAGATAATACCCAATAACAATAGGTACAGGGCCTCTCAAACAGTTTTGTAGTAAAGGGTAAAGTGGTACAACCTTCCTTGTGGGCAATTTAGCCAAATGTAACAAAACTGTTAAATTATCTTTTGACCTGCTAATTCCACTCACCACAGTTTTTCCTAAATTAACAATAATGCACAGGCACAAAGGGACATGAGCTATCAATACAATAATATTCAGTGTATCACTTCTCATCAGAAAGATTGAGAGAAATCTAGGTGTCCAAGGATGGAGGACTACTTATAGCCCATTCATACAATGAAATAGTATGGAGTGACCAAAAAGTATGCAGAAAAGCAGTAACAGAAGTAACATAAAATATTAAATGAAAAATAAATGCAAGCAACAAAATAGCAAGAATCACTTTTAGTTAAAAAAAGACAGGGCTTCCCTGGTGGTGCAGTGGTTAAGAATCCACCTGCCAATGCAGGGGACACGGGTTCGAGCCCTAGTCCAGGAAGACCCCACATGCCGTGGAGCAACTAAGCCCGTGTGCCACAACTACTGAGCCTGTGCTCTAGAGCCCACAAGCCACAACTACTGAGCCCGCGTGCCACAACTACTGAAGCCCATGCACCTAGAGACCATGCTCCACAAGAGAAGCCACTGCAATGAGAAGCCCGCACACCGCAACAAGGAGTAGCTCCCACTCGCCGCAACTAGAGAAAGCCTGCGCAGCAATGAAGACACAACACAGCCAAAATAATAAAATAATTAATTTTTTAAAAATTAGGTATTATTTACATATACACGTTTAGCTGTGTATAGCTACAATTTACATACACACAACACAGGATAAATAAATTAAAATTAACTCTAAATTAGTTAAGAGAAATGCAGATTGGAGAAGGGAGGCAATTTATCCCAATCCTCCCCACACCGTACACATTGACCTATCAAAATGAGCATTCTTACCCCAAGATTCTTGGACTTCATGAAGAAAAAGAAGTCTAGTTTAATGAATGCAGCAGACAAAAACCGACATAGTGGTACCATCTGCCCATCTCCTATAAAATCCACCTTCACTCCCAAATCCTACAAGGGATCCAGGGCAATCAATCCACTATCTCACCCCAAGATGGCAAGAGATACAGTGTTAGTAACTCCTCTTGGATTCCTGCAACAACTCCAAAGGTAGCACTCTGGGAAACTCTCAAGGGGTTGATTCTGATCCCCACTGGTTATCAGCAAACAAAATGCTTGCCTCTGCAGCCAGAGCCTGTGAGTTGGGCTCAGTCTTCATCCCAACTCCATCAGAAGGTGGGTGCATCTCCCCCAAGGTGGTCATATCAGAAGTGGGAGCTTACTTCTCACTGATCTAATTATTCTGAAGACCTCACTATTTGGAAGTGGAGACCTCATTACTTTAGGTTCAACCTTTTTATCTTACTTAGGGACAAAACTTTTAGTAACACTAAAACATAAAACATTCCCGCTAACCAACATTTGTTACTTGGCTTTCTAAACTAGTACTTGTACTACAAACCTGACTTTATTTTCAGCCTCTCCAAGCACGATAACCCTGAAGAGAACTTTAAGAACTATCCAACAGTCCACGTGATTATTTTTGATAATTCATTTTTATAAAATTTCCACAATAAGCATTACTTTTTGTAATAGGAAAAAAAACACCTTTTTTCTAATGGCTATCTAGATTATCATACTGTGATTATTTGACCTAAGATATTCACCCATGGCAGCATTTTCTTTAGACAGATATACCACAACTAGTTTATCATAATTATCATATATAACTAAATCCAATCAATTTTAAAAAGTAAATCATTCTTCTAAATATAGACTTCATGACCCATAAAAAGGTCAAGATAAGCATTCTTGTCAATACAAATTTATGAAAATTTGCAATCCTCTGTAATGACTATTTCAAATCTCTTTTGTTTCAAAAAAAGTTGTCCAATAACCAACTTTCCTCGGCAATTGAGTTAAAAAAATAATAAATCTGAAATTATTAAATATTTTCATTGAGTCAGCCACAGATACAACATGCATCACAGAACAATGACTGAATGATATTATCTTTAGATGTTTTTCATCCAAACTAATGGACATTTAATGAGCACCTACTGCATGCCAGGCCCTATAGATGCTAAAGATACCAAATGCTAACACACAGATCCTATATTCCAGTTCTCTGTCTACTCAAGGAGACAGGCACTATGATGAATATAAATACTAAAAAATATATATACAGACACACATACACAGACACACAGACCTCAATCCCTTATCTCCAACTCCAAAAATCCAAAAAGCTCTAAAACCTAAAAACTACTTTCTAAGCTGTCAGAGAAACATGGTCTAACTAATGTAAGGTTTTTTATAGTCTTTTTTATTCTATTTAGTGTGAAGATGTGTAATTTCGCTGGGAACATTAATGTGTCTGATTATGGGGTGACTGCTCCTACCCACAGGAGGTTTCATGATATACAGCATATGCACCATATTAATTTTCTAAATTCCAAAACCTTTTTACTTCTGAGACACATATGCCACCATGGGTTTCAGATAAGGGACTACAGACCAAGTTTGGAGGATGCAAAGAAAGATGAATTATTTCAAGGAGAAACAAGTCAGTCGAGGAAGGTAAAAGTTACGATCAGAGAAGCCTCCAGAAAAAGGTTATCTTGTTCTGGGTTTCATAACACTACACTTGAAAATTTTAAACTAATCCTTTTATACCACCACCAAAGACATCTTTTATTGTTTCTACAGCCTTACTTCCTTGTTTTGAAAGATCTGAGTTGCCAAACCATATTTATTCATATTTAAATCTCCAAAGGGATAAAATCATTACTATACCAATCTTGTATTTTCATCCAAAAGAGCACAAACTTTCTGTTTTCTTGGCCCTACAGCCTTATACCAAATAAATGTACGGTTTCCATTAAGTTCATTCAAACATAGTCAGTCTTGAATATGTGGATATGATCAACCACTGCAGATTATCATAGCAGAACATAATATCTAACACTTAGATGGTAGCATTAGCTATGTACCAGATACTATCTAAGTATTGTATGTATGTATACAGTCAGCCCTCCATATACTCTGGTTTCACATCTGCAGATTCAATCAATCATGAATCAAAGATATTCAGGGGAAAAAAAATAAAATTCCAGAAAGTCCACAAAAACAAAACTTGAATTTGCCAGGCTCCGGCAACCATTTACATAGTACTTACATTGCATTAGGTATTATAAGTAATCTAGAGATGATCTAAAGTATGCGTAAGGATGTGTGTATACTATATGCAAATATTACGCCATCTTCTATAAGGGACTTGAGCATCCACAGATTTTGGTATCCACAGGGGTCCTGGAACAAATCCCCTGCCAATACCAAGGGACAATTGTTTATCTACATGTACGTCATATATATATATATATATACACACACACATATATATACCCACACACGTGTGTGTATGTAACATTTACATATAACATAATAAGAAGAGCATAGGTATAATACATATATTACATGTGTTTATGTGTATATACACACGTATACATACACATATAATCATTTAATCCTCAAAACAACTTTGTGAGGTAGTTTCTATTACTATCCTCAATTTAAAGATGAGAAAAGTGAGGCACTGTGAGGCTAAGTAACTGGCCAGCATGGCATTATGAGACATCACAGTAAAGAACAAGCATGCAGAAAACATTTACAACACAGATTTGCTGTTATACTGACCTCCTTCTCAAACTTACTATTATCCCAGTTAATAGAAAATTAATGCCACTGGAATTAGCCTCTGGCCCTCCCCCATCTCCTTCCCCTCCCACAACTGCCCCCATTCACAACCTTTCAGTTCTCAAGTTCTAGTACACAAACTGTATGGCACTGCCATGTTAATGATCTGTCCACGTTAAGAGAAATGTTTTAGACCAGGTGTACAAGCACCATTCCTCAGACTGGGCTGATGTGGGACAAAGTTTTCAGTGGTCTGAGACAGAAAGCGGTGGGGGACAGACAACATATATATTTTTATGAAACACAAATTATTCGACTTAAAATACCATTCTTCATTCTAAGGCTGTCATTCTTACCTTCTCAGAATTAAATATGATAATGATGACCAATGTTTAGTTTCTTATTGTCACTACTAGCCAAATAAAGTGAGTAAGCCAGTCAATCCCCCTCAAAATCCTAAATGTTAGAATAACAAACTTAAATAAATCTACCATATATGCATAGAGGGGAGGGGAGACAGTCATAGGCAAGAAATGAAGGCCTCAAAACCTGCAGGTTCAAAAGGAAACAGACACCACTTTCACTTTTAACAGTGACATACAAACTTAGAGACCAGTCCAGCAAACAAGTGCAAACAAAATAAACCACTGCAAATTTCAATGTCTTATTCAGAAAAGATTACAATCATTGAGGCAATTCTTCATTTTGAAGTGGGATAAAATGGGGGAAATTAAAAAAAAAAAAAGAATGACAAATTTGAATTTTAAAATGAAAGTCAAGTTCATAATTCTCAACAGTACTAGGAAAAGGGGATTTAAAAGAGTATCATTCATTTATTTTCTTCCAAAACACAACAAAGAGAAGACTGTTAAAAGCATGGACTCTAGAGTCAGCCAGAATCCCAGCTCTGTGCTGGCATGTGACTTTTACCCTCTCTGCTTCAGTTTCCTTCCAGGTTGGTGTGAGGATTAAATGAATTAAGATACATAAAGTGCTTAGAACAGTGCCTGGCACTTAGTAAGTGCTTCAAAAGTACTGTCATACACGAATCCGCCCACAGGTGGGCTGGCACTAGCCCCAGGACCCGGACTCACCCACCACTGGATGGGCACCAACCGCACCCACCAGCAGGCCAACATCAGCTTCAGGACAACCCAGAAGCCACAGACAGATGTGTCAGGAACCACCCCCAGCCCAGCAGGCAGACACCAGCTCTAGGACCCCCAAGGCCCTGCAGCCAGAGAACCTGGAACCTGGCTCCATTCATCAGCAGCCCGGGACTAGTCCCAGAAGCCCCTGGGCCCCAACCCCACCCATCAGCAGGTTGACCCAAGCTCCAAGACACCCTGGACCCCTTAGCCAGCCACCCTGCAATCCAGCCTCACTCACCAGGGCCAACAGCAGCCCTGAAACACCTCAGACACCACAGCTAGCCATGTCAGGGACTGGCCCTGCCCACCAGCAAACAGACTCTAGTGCTAGGACCCCTTGGACCTACACCCACCCCAGAACCCAGCTCTGCCCACCTACCAATCAGCACTAGCTGCGGGACCCCCCAGGAACCCACCTCCAGCTGTCTCATGACCCAGCCCCACCAACGAGACCAGAGGCCAGCCATACCTACCAGACCACCAATAGCAGTCAGCCTGCCACAACAGAAGGACCCACACAGCCCACACAGGTGGCCAGAACATATAGTTCTGGTGACTAGAGGGGAGTGCACTGCTGGGAAACACAGGATGTCTCCTACAAAAGACCTCTTCTCCAAGATCATGAAATGTAACCAACCTACCAGATACACAGAAATAAAAATAGCAAACTAGGCAAAATAAGATGACAGCAGAATATATTCCGAACAAAGGAACAAAATAAAACCCCAGAAGAAGAACTAACTGAAGTGGGGATAAGCAACCTACCCAATAAAAGTTCAAAGCAGTGATCATAAAGATGATCAAATAACTCCGGATAAGACTAAATAAACAGAATGAGAAGTTACAAGTTTTTAACAAAGAGTTGGAAAATATAAAGAAGAACCAAACAGAGATGAAGAATACAATAACTGAAATGAAAAATACACTAGAAGGAATCAACAGTAGACTAAATGATACAGAGAAACAGATCAGTGAGCTAGAACACAGAGTAGTGGAAATCATTGAAGCTGAACAGAAAAAAGAAAAAATAAAAAGAAGTGAGGACAGTTTAAGAGACCTCTGGGACAACATCAAGTGTACTAACATTCACATTAAAGGGGTCCCAGATGGAGAAGAGAGAAAGGGGCAAATAACATATTTGAAAACATAATAGCCAAAAACTCCTCTAACCTGGGAAAGGAAACAGACATCCAGGTCCAGGAAGCACAGAGAATCCTAAGCAGCACCAACCCAAAGAGGATCAAACCAAGACACACTGTATCTAAAATGGCCAAAATTAAAAATCAAGAGAGAATATTAAAAGCAGCAAGGAAAAAGCAACAAGTTACATATGAGAAAAATCTGATAAGGCTATAAGCTGACTTTTCAGCAGAAATATTGCAGGCTGGGAAGAAGTGGCACAATATAAACAGTTAAAATGATGAAAGGAAAAAACCTACCATCAACACCCTTCCTGCCAAAGCTTTCATTCAGATTTGATGGCGAGATCAAAAGTTTTACAGGCAAGCAAAAGCTAAAGGAGCTCAACCTCACTAAACTGGCTTTACAAGAAATGTTAAAAGGACTTGTCTAAGCGAAAAATAAAGGGCCACAACTAGAAATACGAAAATTACAAAAGGAACACTCATAGGTAAAGGCAAATATACAGTAGTCAATCAACCACTTATAAAGCTAGCAGAAAAGTAAAAGGACAAAACTTGTAAAAACATCCACAACAAATAGTTAAGGGATACACAAAACAAACAGATGTAAAATATGATGTCAAAAATGGTAAACTGGGGGAAGGGGTTAAAAATGCACAGTTATTAAAACATATTTGAACCTAAAAGATCATCAACTTAAAACAATCATAACTATACAGATATACAGATATAGATATATATGATGAACATACATATATATATACACATATACACACACATATACCTCATGTTAATCACAAACCAAAAATCTATACTAAATACACATGCAAAAAAGAGAAAGGAATCCAAAAATAACACTAAAGATAGTCACCAAATCAAAAGGAGAAAAAAGGAACAAATAACTTATGAAAATAACCAGAAAACAATTATAAAACGGCAGTAAGTACACACCTATCACTAATTACTTTAAATGTAAATGGACTAAATGCTCCAATCAAAAGACAAAGAGTGGCTGAATGGATACAAAATAAGACCCATATATATGTTACCTAAAAAGAGACTCACTTCAGATGTAAAGACACACACAGACTAAAAGTTAGGGGGATGAAAAAAGGTACTCCATGCAAATGGAAACCAGAAATAAAAAAGAAGTTACAAATGACACCACAGAAATAAAAAGGATCATAAGAGATTACTATGAACAACTGTACACCAATAAATGGACAACCTAGAAGAAATGGGCAAATTCTTAGAAAGGTACAATCTCCCAAGACTGAACCAAGAAGAAACAGAAAATATGAACAGACCAATTAGCAGTAATGAAGTTGAATCGGTAATTTTAAAAACTTCCAACAAACAAAAGTCCAAGGACCAGATGGCTTCACAGATTAATTCTTCCAAAAACTCAGAGAAGAGTTAACACCTATCCTTCTCAAACTATTCCAAAAAATTGCAGAGGAAGGAACACTTCCAAACCCATTCTATGAAGCCAGCATCACTCTGATACCAAAGTCAGACAAAGATATACAAAAAAAGAAAATTACCGACCAATATCACTGATGAACATACATGCAAAAATCCTCAACAAAATATTAGCAAATAAAATCCAACAATACATTAAAAGGACCATACACCATGATCAAGAGGAATTTCTTCCAGGAATGCAAAGATGGTTCAATATCTGCAAATCCATTAATGTGATATGCCACATTAACAAACTGAAGTACAAAAATCATACAATCATCTCAATAGGTCCAGAAAAGGCTTGTGACAAAATTCAGCATCCATTTATGATAAAAGGTCTCAGAAAAGTGGGTAGAGAGGGAACATACGTCAACATAATGAAGGCCATATATGACAAGCCCACAGCCAACATCACATTCAACAGTGAAGAAAGCATTTCCTCTAAGATCAGGAACAAGACAAGGATGCCCACTTTCAACACTTTCATTCAACATAGTACTGGAACTTTTATTCAACGTAGTATTGTAAGTCCTAGCCACAACAATCAGACAAGAAAAACAAAATAAAAGGAATCCAAATTAGAAAGGAAAAAGTAAAACTGTCACTGTCTGCAGATGACATGACACTATCCATAGAAAATCCTAAAGATGCTGCCAAAGAACTACTAGAACTCATCAAGGATTTGGTAAAGTTGCAGAATACAAAATTAATATACAGAAATCTACTGCATTTCTATATATTAACAAACTATCAGAAAGAAAAATTAAGTAATAAATTAATCACATTTATAATCACATCAAAAAGAATAAAATATCTAGGAATAAACCTAAGGAAGTAAGAGATCTAGACTCAGAAAACTATCAGATACTGATGAAAGAAATCAAAGACAACACAGATAGACATATTGTGTTCATGGACTGGAGGAAGTAATATTGTTAAAATGGCCATGCTACCCAAGGCAACCTGCAGATTCAATGCAATCCCTATCAAAATACCAGGGGCATTTTTCACAGAACTAGAATAATTCTAATATTTGGATGGAAACATCAAAAAAACCCAAATAGCCAAAATAATCTTGAGAAAGAAGAACAGAGCTGGAGGAATCACGCTCCCTGATTTCAAACTATATTACTAAGCTACATTAATCAAAACAGGACGGTACTGTCACAAAAACAGACACAAACATTAATGGAACAAAACAAAACAAAATAAAGAAATGAACCCATACTTACATGAGCAATTAATCTACAACAAAGGAGGCAAGAATATACAACGGGGAAAAGACAGCCTCTTCAATAAATGATGTTGGGGAAACTGAACAGCTACATGCAAAAGCATCAAGCTGGACTACTCTCTCACACCATGCAGAAAAATACATTCAAAATGGATTAATGACTTAAACGTAAGACCTGAAACCATAAAACTTCTTAAAGAACACCTAAGTAGTAAGCTCTTTGACATCAGTCTTAGTAATATTTTTTTGGATATGTCTCCTCAGGCAAAGAAAACAAAAGTAAAAATTAACAAATGGGACTACATCAAACTTAAAAACTTTTGCACAGCAATGGAAATGATTAATAAAATGAAAAGGCTGCCTACTGAATGGGAGAAGCTATTTCCAAATCATGTATCTGATAAAGGGTTAATATCAAAAATATAAAAAGAACCCATATAATTCAACATCAAAAAACAAACAACCTGATTGAAAAATGTGCAGAGGATCTCAACAGACATTTTTCCAAAGAATATATAGCCAACAGGCAAATGAAAAGATGCTCAACACCACTAATCATCAGGGAAATGCAAATCAAAACCACATTGAGATATCACCTCACACCTGTCAGAATACCTATTATCAACAAGACAACAAATAACAAGTGTTGGTGAGGATGTGGAAAAAAGGGGAACCCTTGTGCACTATTGGTGGGAATGTGAATCGGTGCAGCCACTATGGAAAACAGTATTGAGAGTTCTCAAAAAAATAAATATAAAATTACCAAAGTTCCAGCAATGCCACTCCTGAGTATTTATATAAAGAAAACAAAAACACTAACTAGAAAAACTAGATGCACCTCTACATTTATTGCAACATTATTTACAATAGCCAAGATATGGAAGCATCCTAAGTGCCCATCAATAGATGAATGGATAAAGAAGATGTGGGGTGTGTGTGTGTATATACATACATACACACACACACACACACACACACACAAAAAAAAAATGCAATATTACTCAGCCATAAGAAAGAATGAAATCTTTCCATTTGCAACAACATGGATGGACCTATAAGGTATTATGCTAAGTGAAATAAGTCAGAGAGAGAAAGACAAATACCGTATGATTTCACTTACGTGTGAAACCTAAAAAACAAATGAACAAACATAACAAAATCAAAACAGTTATATTTACAGAGAACAAATAGGTGGTTGCGAGAGAGGTGGGAGGAGGAATGAAATAGGTGAGGGGGATTAAAAGGTACAAATTTCTAGTTGCAAAATAAATGAATCACAGGTATAACATGTACAGTGTGCGGAATATAGTCAATAACTATGTAATAGCTTTGTAGGATGATAAATTTTAACTAGATGTTGTGTAATAGGAAATAACAGTGTGTGGGTCAATTATACTTCAAAAACTAACTCATAGAAAAAGAGATCAGGACCTAGAGACTATCATACAGAGTGAAGTAAGTCAGAAAGAGAAAAACAAATACCATATGCTAACACACATATATGGAATCAAAAAAAAAAAAACAATGGTTCTGAAGAACCTAGGGTCAGGACAGGAATAAAGACGCAGACGTAGAGGACATGGGGAGGGGGAAGGGTAAGCTGGGATGAAGTGAGAGAGTGGCATGGACATATACACACTACCAAATGTAAAATAGCTATCTAGTGGGAAGCAGCCACATAGCACAGGGAGATCAGCTCGGTGCTCTGTGACAACCTAGAGGGGTGGGATAGGGAGGGTGGGAGGGAGGGAGACACAAGAGGGAAGAGATATGGGGATTATGTATACATATAGCTGATTCACTTTGTTATACAGCAGAAACTAACACACCATTGTAAAGCAATTAAACTCCAATAAAGATGTTAAATAAATATATAAATAAATAAATACATAAATAAATAGAAAAAGAGATCAAATTTGCGGTTAACAGAGCCAGGGGTGGAGGGAGGGGGAGTTGGATGAAGGCAGACGAAAGGTACAAACTTCCAGTTATGAGATAAATAAGTACAAGGGATATAACGTACAACATGATAAACATAATTAACACTGTTTTACATTGCATATGAAAGTTAAGAGTTGTTAAAAAGTTGTTAAATCCTAAGAGTTCTCATCACAAGGAAAAAAAGTTTTTTCTATTTCTTTAATATCTATATGAGATAATGGATGTTCACTAAACTTACCATAATAATCATTTCATGATGTAAGCCAAATCATTATGCTCCACACCTTAAACTTACATAGAGTGCTATACATCAATTATATCTCAAACTGGAAGAAAAAAAGTACTGTCATAATATTATTTAACATGAAAAACAATGGTGAAGAACTAGAATGAAGACTATAAAAATTACGGTGCTAAAAATAGTTGATGTTCTACTGCCATAAACTTTTTCAAAACTTAAGCACAACCACTTTTATGTATATAAAGTATGAATATATGAAGTTACGTGTGACACTTTTCAACTTACTTTTTTTAAACGTAAACTTTCCAATTTACATTTTTTTAAATTTAGGAAAAAAATCGACAGGTGGAGACCCTATATTGTTTACAAGTTTGCTTCCAAGGCTCAGGAATGCACTACTCAACTGAGGCTGCATTTGAACGGGTGACAGAAAGAGCAACACACTCAATACGTTCACCAATAAAAGAAACCTTCAAGAGTATGATGCATAGCATTTATGTTGATAAAAATCCAACTACCCATTGCTGAGCAAGTCCTTCAATTAGAAGTACACCAAGCTTCCATGGAATATTCGCAGGCCAAGTGATGTAGGCACCACACAGCGTGCACACGTGATACCTGCACTCTTCCTAGTTGAGGGAGTTCTCCCAGTTCCGCTAGCACCTCCCCTGGGACCTGGACTTGGCTTACTCTGCATAAGGGATTTCCCTTAGGCAAGCTCTCTCAGTTCATCCTGCCATGTGTCTCTTCTCTCAAGCCACCTCTACACCAAACGTGAATTATTAAAACGCACTTGTTCATTGATACACTTTATTTCTTGGCAAACAAGTAATCTACATCCTTGCTACTCAAGAACGGTTCCTCCTCCAGCCGCAGGTAGGAGCTTATAAGAAATAAAGAATACCAAGCTGCATCACAGATCTACTGAATCACAACTTGCATATTTAAACAGGAGCCCCAGGGGATTCCTAGGCACACTGAAGTTTGAGAAGAACTGCTCTACAGGACTCTACTGCAGATAGCTGTAAAAATTAAAAATGCTCGTTTACAACTGAATTTAGAGATAAGATGTGAAAACTACCAAGACGTAGAATCAGAAAAGCTCCTTAAGAATATTAACCAACACATAAATGAATTTATCACTGATATCAAAGGTGCTCAAAGGTTTACTTTCAACAGTGTAACAGCGCACGCTCATAATATATAGGGACTACATAATCATATATTGGGGCTATATTTTGTGGTACAAAGAATACAAAAGAATGACTGGGTCTAGAAATTTCAACGCAATCCGGCCCAAAGGTGTGCAACCTGCATTCTAAAATTTGGGGAGTCAGAATTCGATGGTGACAAGTGAAACTCTTTCCGGATAATTATTCAGAAAAAAATCTAAAAGATGTGAATTTTAAACATAAATCATATCCTGGAAGTAAAACTACTTAATAGCTACTGAACAAACTCTAGGTCACTTGTAGAATCAGGAAACTGTTTTGGAGGTTGGTGCTCCTTTTTCCAGGAAACGGCGGGGGCGGGGGGGGAGGCGGTGAGCCGTTAAAAAAAAAAAATCAACGTTCACCCTCTGCAAAGTTTTCTCATAGCCTGAAAGGCCTCAACTTGCATGTTCCTACAGGTGAAAAAACTGAAGTCGTACTCAAACAAGGTCACGTTTCCATCTTGAAAAGTGAAAGGCTTTTTTCTCTTCTCAAGGCTGCACTTTAAAACATTTGGGGATTCCGGGTCCTTTGGCTTCCGGCCCGCAAAGGAAGCGTGCTGCCCGGGGCTGAAAGGAACAGGGAAAATCTACCAAGTAGGAAGTGGAGCCCGGCTCCGGCCACCAGGCTCTGCCTTCTCGCTGCAGGGGGCCCTGCGGCCGGGACCCCAAAGGGCAGGCAGCAGGCTGGGGAACAGCCCCCCGGCCCCGCCGCCCCGGAGCGAAAGAGCCTACTCTCCCGCCACCCAGCCCCCGCCCTCCCGGGATGCGCACACGCGGAGGGCGCTGCGAGTCCCCGTCCGTGGCGGCGGCGGCGGCGGCGGCGGCGGCACCACCACAGGCCTGCCAGGGAGGCGGCGGCGGAGCAAGGGGAGGCGGGACTCGTCCTGAGAGGCTGAGGGGAGACCGGGGCGGGAGCGTCTGCATGTGGGGGCTGCACTGGAGGAAGGCGGAGGCGCTCAGGGGGCCCGGGCTGCTTTACGATTATCATCATTATTTTGTTTTACCTGTGGCGCAGGAGGGCTCCCCAGCTCCTACTCCCTGAATCCTCCTCCTCCCCTCCTCTTTCTCTCTCCCTCAGTCTCTGCTGGGCGCTCGTGGTGCCGGCCGGGCCGGACCCGACCAGAGAGAGAACAGGCCGGGAGGGGGGTGGCGGCGGCGGTGACCAGCGGCCACGTGACCACGTCCGCGCCGTAACGGCGGCCGCCTCCTGCCTCGCGCCCTCCCCGCGCTCCACCTCTAATAACCCCGCGGCTCGCGCGCCCAGGACGCTGGTGCGCAGGCGCCCGCCGGAGCCCAGAGACTGCGCGGGCGCGACGCGCTTGCTCTCGGGGCCGGGCCTGTGGGGTCCCGCGAGGCGCGAGCCGGAGAGGGAGCCGCGGGCCGAGCCCTCCTCCGCTGCCGCTAGAGCGCATGCGCAGGATGGCTTTTTTTTTTTTTCTCTCCCCCCCCACCTTTCCATTCCTTCCCCTTTCCCTCTCTACCTTCCACACCCCCTCTCCGCCAGCGCGAAGCTGGAGGCTGGGACTCTGCCCGGAACTTAGACCCTCACACTCACCACCACTACCTTCCCAGGGTGAGACCTTCTGAGGGGCTGGGCCTCCTGCCTAAGAATTTACATTTCCTTGTTGCAGCTGAGTGGACTCCTATTCCTGCTTCAAGACCCAGCCAATATGTCACTTCCGCTGTGAAACGTACCCCACGCTACTTTGTGGGAGTCACTAGCATTTTGTGCATACCTACTTAAGTATAATTCGTGGAGAAATAATACATAACAGTTACTTTTTACAAACCACAGTACTAGGCTTGTATTTTATGTTACCTCATAACCTAGGGCAGTATGTCTTTAGCATTATGGTATCTCGGCAAAGGTCGGATGACTGACTATCCGAATGCAGATCTGCCTAAATGCTGTGCCTTGGCCTCCACCTCTGCTTAATCATGATTTAAACAGTGCGGTGCCCTTTTGCTTGTTTCACCAATATGAAAGCCTTTGAATGAATGGTAATGCTAATTAGAGTGGTAAATGCTTCACCTAGTTAAAAAGATTTATGGTCTTTTGTTAACCTATCTTCACAAAGAGCCCAACGGAAATTGATACTGTTGAGTCCAGAAAAAGGAAACGAAGGCCGAGAAAGGTCAAATTTCCAAAGGTTAGCTAGTTTCAGAGCAAGGTCCCTGCGTGGGAGACCTTTGTTCACAAACAAACCCTCCCCTGCACGGGAGGATTCCCTCACTTTCTGCAGGCCCTTTTTGTTGCAGAAGCAGGACAGGTTAAGTGAGTGGCTCGTGCCAGATTTAATCGGGAAAAACTAATTAAAATGTAAAAACGTACTAACTGGTAGCTCTGGCTAGACCAGTCATCATTACTGTTAAACTAGTGAATATTGAGATGAAGATGTTCAAGAAATAGAACTAGCAACAGAAACCCAGGAAAATGTTGGGATAAATGTTGATCAAGAAACAGTGTTAACAAGGACTTCTGAGAAAAAGGAAAATCACAACCCAGATCTCGTGTGTTTGCATGTTGGTAGGCTCTTTTCTGCACTTACCAATGGATACACCCATGGATTGATTCCACCCAATAGTTTCAGCTACCACCTCAGGTATGCTAGTAGCGTTCCACTCTAAATATCTAGTCCAAGGTTCAGAATCTGTGGGACACCATTATTTTGGTGGCCCACAATGAACCATGCCTCCACAGAAGTCATGCTCTTGTGTAATCTCTCCCCTTGAATCTGGGCTGGACCTGGCACGGCTTTAAACAGTAGAATATGGCACACGCACACGCACACGCACACGCACACGAATCTGTGCCAGTTCCAGGCCTAGGCCTTAAAAAAAGGCTTTGCAGTGACAACACTGAAATTTACCAGAGCCTGTACTCATGGAAAGCGAAGACTATTAAGAAATCCCCGCACCAGTTTGTGTTCTGGGAAATGACTTACAGAAAAGAACATTCCTTACACATAAGACTTTGGTAAGACTCTTTCTGCCCCTTGGGTCCACCATTGTGTTTATGCTGAGGCCACTCTCCCTGCTGGGCTGCTCCCCAGCTGACAGAGCACAGCAGGGCTACTAACACAGGATTCCTCTAATGGGCAGCTTTGGCTCAAGGATTCCCCACAGGCCTGGTCAAAACTTTCTTAGAACTGCCTGCAGTCTTGGGACTTTCTTAGTTAATCTTCCTTCCTTCCTTCCCTCTTAGCTTTTACAGGTGTCAGACCTGCATCGTGGTCTGAAGTCTCTCTCCCAAGTTCCTGCTCCCTTCCTTTTATCCTTCACTGCTATTCTCTCAATTAAACTTCTCTATATCCAATACCATCTTGGTGTCTGCCTCCCTGAGGACCTGAACTCAAACCCACCCCCATTCTAGGATTTTACCTGGCCCACCCTCAGGCTAGAGCTACAGGTCACAGTTATGAGTCATATCAAGAAATCCAACTTCTCTCATTCTTCTCTGTTTTACATTTTCAAAACCTTTTCATCACTCAGACCCATCCATTAAAATGCAGCTAACCCCAGGTAGAGATAACAACACGATTAAAGCCTTTCACTATTAAGAAAATAAGAAAGATTAAGAGTTATTTTGACTACACAGATAATTAACATTGTAATAAAGGCTTTAGGCTAATAATAAAAATTACTAAAAGTATTGTAGGATAACATGGGCCATTTGGGTCTCCCCCTCCCCAGCCTGTGTTCCTGTAGCAGATACTGTGGCGGCTGTTTTTGTAGATCATAATAAGAGTATCTCCCACCAACCCTCAATCACCTCTCCCTTTTCCCCACCTCCAGCCCCCATCAAGAACCTGAAACCAACAAGGTCAATCGGCTTCTCTTTCAGAGAGAATTGAAAATTGGGATTAAAAGGTAACTAGTTAGTCTTTGTATGTAGCTAGAACTGTAATAACCCAATGGAGTAGGCCGTTTCATCAGTTATGTCTTATCAGGACACTAGAAACCATTTCAGTTATTTACACGCAGAGAATCTAATACAGGGAATGAGTTACACGGGTGAGGAAAGAACTGAGAACCAAACAAGCCATGGGGAGGTTACCCAGAGATTAGCAGCAGCAGGGGGAACTGTACTACCCCTTAGCTGAGGAGACACAGGAAGACGTCATGTTACTAGGGCCCTAGGGCAGCGGTCATCCGATGGAATCTACACCGCGGTAATACAGAGCCTGAGTAGTTGTACTCAGAGAGAACTACTTAAGGCAGCTTTCCTCAGAAGGCACTTATGAGGTGTCCCCCTACCCCACTGACAGCCACAAGGAGTGAGACAGGGACCCTTCCTAAAGAAGGCTCCTGGCTATTTGTCAGATGGGAAAAGGGATGCTTGGCAGACAGAACAATTCATGTTCACTGCATTCCTTCCATTAGTTGCTCAATACAACCTTCTTACACATAATTTCAAAATGTTCTCACCTAATGTAAAGCAACTATCCATTTACTAACCCTGTTGTCAAAGCGTCAGTATTATTAGCAGGCACAAAACCAATTGGTCAGTGTTATTAGACTTCAGTGATATTAGGTTTAAAGTCATTTTAACTCACATCTAAACCATGTATATTACTCTGCAGAGAGCCTACCCGCCCCCCAAAAAAATGCCGAAACCAGAAATTGATTTGTTTGTAGTGTCTGCATATCGATATGTCATAGACAGCTAGCTCCTCTTCCCTGCCAAATTTATTTTCCTCTTCTGTCACTGGAATTGAGGCTTAGCCAGCCTCGTGGCCACCTGTCTAGAGACTACATTTCCCATGCTGCCTTGTGGCTGGGTTTGGCCACGTGACTTTGTTTTCCTCATGGAGTGCAAGAGGGGACAATGGGTACATTTCCCACGTTCCTTGCCTAAAAGAAAAGTGCTGGCCCTATACTGCCTCCTCTGCATGCATGCCACGTGGCACACGGACGTGGTGTGACCCAGCCTTCAAGACGTGGTGTGAAGAAGGTGACCCAGCCTTCAAGGTGCACAGCAGTAAGATGGAAGGAAACTGCGTCCCTGTCTTGCTTCACGGAGAGCTGTCTCCCCAGCCTTTACTGCCCCACTACAGCTTTAAATTAGAGGGAAAGAAAGTTCTACCTTATTGAAGCCACTGAACGTTTAAAATCTCTTTCTGAAAGCTGCATACCTGATACCCTACCCACTACAATATGTAAGGTGTTATATTCTGTTAACTAAGTTGTTATGTGAAGAATCTCAGGAAAGACTGTCTAGATACATTTTTAAAACACAAATACGTCACTCACCCTTGGAGGAAATGACGTCAACATTTATGGATCTATGAAGAACATCAGCTACTTTGAGACTGCAAAACCCACGTTTGCACCATTAAGCTTTTTATTATCACCAGAGCACCTATGCTCAAAGTTGCCCTTAAAAATCTCGGAGCATTCAGAGGCATTGGGAAGCAGTATAGAATGGAGGTTAAGTGCATAGGACCAGAGTAGAATAGCTCAAGTCCAAACCCAGTTCCCCTTACTTGGTAACGATGTAATCTCAACCAAGTTACTAAAACTACTCAAGCTCTGTGGCTTCAGTTCCATCTGTGGGATAAGGATAATGACAGTCTCTAATTTATCAGGTTGTTGTGAGCATTAATTGAGATAACCCACGATTAAGCAAGATATTTAGCACATGGTAACCATTCAATTTAAAAAATAGATATTATGTTTTTATTTTATTATTTTAAATCTCGGAGTCTCGATCAGAAAAATACATCTGCAGTCTGTAGGAAGAGGAAATTATTCTAGATAAAGCCATAATGATTGGGATTCATTGTTTGCATGCACAAAATAGCAAATTCTGGACTTCGGACATCAAAAATCAAAGGTATTTTTGTTGTACTGCCCCAACATCTATGATGTATCCACTAATATGCCTAAATGGCACAGCCCTAAAAGTAACATCTTAACTTTGTTACTTTGAAAGCACCATGTCCAAAAACATTATCCTATAAGGATAAAGAACTTATAGGAGGTAGACAATCAGTGTTAATTTTCAGTCGTTTTGTGGAAAGATGTTGGAGTCATGATCACAATCATGTAAAGCCATTTCTTTGAAGCTTTTGTTCTAGGTGATAGCAATGATTTCCATTGGATTACTTACTCTTGGTCAGGTACGTACAGATGGTTCCATGGTAAACACCTCTCAACATGATTTTATGATGTCTGTGTTCCATATGAGACCCTTCCATTTTTTTCTTGGCGCAGGCTTAAAATGTGCCAAGAAAAGCAAAAATAAGCAACATGGCTTATGCCATTTATTTCATATCCCTGTTATAATGTTTGTCCCCTCTGTGTTGACCAGATGCTTGGATGTCCAACGTTGCCTAGACGGTGAGTTCCTCAATGGCAAGTGGTATGTCTTATTCATCTCGGCATTGGCAGTGTTTTAAGTGCTTAGCATCTGACAGGTATTCAATAAATGTTTGCTATGCTAAAAGTAAATATGTATCATATTACGGAAATCATCACCTTGCTAAATTGTTGAACAGTGTTCTACTCATCTTACTGCAGTGTAACAAATTACCACAAATATAGTTGCTTAGAAAAACATACATTTATAATCTCACAGTTTCTGCAGGTCCAGAGTTTGTGAGTGGTTTACCTAGGTTCTCTGCTTTGGGATCTCTCACACGTTTGCAGTCAAGATGTTGGCTGAGGCTGTGGTCTCACCTCAAGGCTTGACTGGGGAAAGATCTGTTTCTAGGCTTACATGGTTACTGGCAGAACTCAGTTCCATGCCAGCTGTAGGACCAAGGGCCTTAGTTTCTCGCCAAGTGGACCTTTCCAAAGGGCAGCTCATCACATAGTAGCTTGCTTCATCAAAATCAGCAAGAGAGGGTTTCTTAGCAAGACAGAGGTCACAAACCTATGTAACATAGTCATGGAAGTGACATTCCCATCACCTTTACAATATATTGTTTGTTAAAAACAAGTCACAAGTCCCGGGACATCCCTGGTGGTCCAGTGGCTAAGACTCCATGCTCGCAATGCCGGAGGCCCGGGTTCTACCCCCGGTCAGGGAACAAGATCCCGCATGCCACAACTAAAAGAGCCCGCATGCCGCAATGAAGTTCCTACACACGACATCGAAGATCCCGCGTGCCGCAACTAAGACCCAGCGCAGCCAAATAGGTAAATAAATAAATAAATATTTTTTTAAAAGTGATGAGTCCCTTCCACACTTGAGGGGAGGGTATTACACAGGGCACGTATACCAGGAGGCAGGGATAACTGGGGGCTCTCCTAGAGTCTGTTCACTGCAAGCAGGGCCTTGGTATAAACAAGATACGCATACTTGGTCCACTCAAATGAAGAAGCTTCATTAGGTTCACATGTTAATTCATGAGAATGCCCAGATACTTGCTCAAATATGTAAATGCTCCAGATGCATGTTGTGAAAGGAAGAGAGTATTTCACCAAAGTCCTTACAATCTGAATGGATGTCTCATAACTCATCAATAGAAAATAGTTGAACCCTGAATCACCAGTCTTTTTATGCTGAATGCCCACCCAGAAGTCCTGTAAAATGATGACTGAAATATGAACATTAAAGGTATGCGGCATCTCTGCTACCTTGGGAGTTCCCAGCAAAAATGTCTCATGTGGTCCTTGGCGTGCTCCAGTTGATTCCATCCATCTGGACAGCCAGCCAAAAGCACTAAGCACACACACAGGAGGACAAATGCATGAGAACCATCAACAATGGGAGAGGTATTAATTAGCCATTGTTGCAACAATGTTGCATAACAAACGACTCCAATATCTCAGTGACTTACAGAAGCATTTCTTTTTCTGGCGACGGAATTGCAGGTTGGTCGCGGTTCACATGCTCTCACTTGGGCTAGACTCGGCCAAACCTGACTAGGCTGGACTCCAGGCTTTGAGCTTGAGTTCAGGTCTGTTCCACACGTTGTCTTCATGCTGAGACAGCAGCTACACGGGGGCTGTTCGTGTTCTGCTCATGCAGGTGGCAAAAGTACAAGAGGAACAAGTAGAAATATTCAGTAACGCTTAAGGCTTTAGCTCAAAACTGGCACACCAGCACTCCTGCCCATGTTCTGTTGGCTAAAGCAAGTCATATGGCTGAATCCAGTATATGAACGTGATGTGGGAACATATCATGCTTATTCCTAGTGGGAGGCAATGCCAAATCCTGGGAGAGGACATGGCAAATCATTCTAATACAAGGAAAGACTAAAAACTGGGGCATCTTGAATGAAGGTAAACACGAGGTAGCCAATCTTAGAATCGGGTCAATTGCCTGTGACGCTCTCATGAGCTCCCTGACTGTTGCTTTAAAAGAACAAGCCACATCATGATGTAACTAACAACTCAGTCCATTCACTGGTGCAACACTGTGCTCCCTCGATACGCGATCCTCTATAAAACCCAAAATCTACATTACGGTACTATAATAAAGGTAAAGATGTTACAAGCACAGGGGCCTTAAAAATTATAGTTCCCGTGGCAAATATAACATAGCTTTGTGTGCCCATATACTGCAAAGACGGAAGTCCTAACTATAAACAGTAATGGGAAATCATGCATATTCAGGGATCAGGGTGATGAAAGAGCTATAGATTCAGTTAGAAAAATTACTTTGGGAATTTTGTCTTATGGATGGAGTAATGTACAGCACAATACAACCGAATGTTTAATAGGTGACTGAATAATTTTCATGCAGAAATGCTGCAATGTTGTATTCCATATAAAAAGAAACACTCCTTAGATATATTATGGATAGTGCCAATATGTTATTCCTGTGTTTTTGTTTCAAATTTCAGTAGTTATCTTTAACTGATGGTTCTTCATTGGGATCTATTTCCTCATAAATGACTCAGCCTCATGAACCTGGCAAGTTGAACTATTATGCTTCTATTTACTTTTTAACTCAAAGATCTTTCAAAGATCACCTGTTTTCAACTATTGTTTACTTGTTAAAATGGATTATTACAGAATAACATGCAGCTTGCCATTTAACTTGGTGTATTTGAAGGCCATTAGATGTTATACTGTATTTAATCAATTAACTTGACATTAAATTTAAAATTCACATTGAAACACCAGAAGTTGAAATACTATTCTATCAAAAATACTTAAAAGAACATAACGCTATTCCTTCCAAATTCTGTAGTGTCATAAAAAGTGTCACATATATAGCCAACTACTGATATCCAATTATCAATTTATTTATGTATGCCTTAAGACATGAACAGGTGCATTCCTGAAAAGCTGGACTAGAGCTAAATCCCATATGTCAGACTATTCTCTCATTTAACTTCTATATCTTATGTTAAAATATTGAAAGTATACTCCTAGGGCAAAAGCCTTTAAAAGCATGTCTACAATTGGGGTTCATAAAGGGACTGTCCAGAGATATCTGATAGGCTGGCTTATACTTTCCTGTTAAAAGACTCATAGGGGCTTCCCTGGTGGCGCAGTGGTAGAGTCTGCCTGCCCATGCAGGGGACACGGGTTCATGCCCCCGTCCGGGAGGATCCCACATGCCGCGGAGCGGCTGGGCCCGTGAGCCACGGCCGCTGAGCCTGTGCATCTGCCTGTGCTCCGCAGCGGGAGAGGCCACAAGAGTGAGAGGCCTGCGTACCGCAAAAACAAACAAACAAACAAAAAAGGCTCATAAAGATACAGAAAAGGAGAAAGAATAGCAATGGCACTGTAAGCAAAATGAGAGGAATACTGGCTAAAGTCCAGGCAAAATTTCAACTAACTGTTTTATTGAAGATGATGATGGTGGTGGACTGAAAAATATTCTTTTTTTAAAATGTATTTTATTGAAGTATAGTTGATTACAATGTTGCGTTAATTTCTGCTGTACAGCAAAGTGATTCAGTTATACACATATATATTCCTTTTCATACTCTTTTCCACTGTGGTTTATCACAGGATATTGAGTAGAGTTCCCTGTGCTCTACAGTAGGACCTTGTTGATCCATCCTATATATAATAGTTTGCATCTGATAACCCCAAACTCTCAATCCTTCCCTCCCCCACCCCCTCCCCCTTGCCAACCACAAGTCTCTTCTCTATGTCTGTGAGTCTGTTCTGTCTCGTAGATAACTTCATTTGTGTCATATTTTAGATTCCACACATAAGTGATATCATATGATATTTGTCTTTCTCTGACTTACTTCACTTAGTATGATCATCTCTAGGTCCATCCATGTTGCTGCAAATGGCATTATTTCATTCTTTTTCATGGCTGAGTAGTATTCTATTATATATATGTACCACATCTTTATCCATTCATCTGTTAATGGACATTTAGGTTGTTTCTGTGTCTTGGCTATTGTAAATAGTGCTGCAATGAACATTGGGGTGCATGTATCTTTTTGAATCAGAGTTTTCTCCAGATATATGTCCAGGAATGGGATTGCTGGATCATATGGCAACTCTATTTTTAGTTTTTTGAGGAACCTCCATACTGTGAAAACATATTCTTAAACTACTTTCCATAAGCTCTTACCTGTGAAACAGAATATGACAGATGATGTCAAAAACCAGGAAAAAAAATCGACACCCCCCTCACTGCCGGCATTTAACCTCAGCATGCAGGTACTTTGCTGACCATAAATACCAACTGAGCCAGTGAGAACTAAAGTTCTATCATTCCCTGTCTCTTCCCCTGCACCTAATCTCAGTAGCATCCATCTCTTCATGCATTTGGAAGCAGCTCCCAGAAACAACACAGCAGAAAGAAGGGTAAGTGAACAAAGACAAGTTTAATCTTGGGATTCTTAGTTAACCTCAAGAGCAGAGCTATAAATAGGATAAAGACAGAAAGGACATGAGGAAGACTGCCTGCGGGGTGAGTAGATCTTTCTCAGAGGCTACACTCTTCAAATAAGAATTGCAAACTGCTTAGCCAGAGAAACCAACGTTGAGAGCAAGAGAAAAATGCAACATCAGACCAGTAGACATATATTAATGTATTAGAGCAAAATTTTCAGTGGGAGCACTACTGGTTTTGGAGAAGTGGTTCTTTTTTCTGTGGGACAATTGGCTTCACTGGCCCTTGGGCACTTGATTCAGGTAGTACCCCTGCTATTAATGTTGTGTAACAAACTACCCCAAACTTGCTGGACTACAACAATAATCATTTTTCTATGTTCACAGTTTCTCTGGGTCAGGAATTAGGGCACAGCAAAGATGACTTTTCTATGGTTCACCCCATCTGGACCTCAGTTGGGATGACTCCAAGACTGGGGGCACGTCAATGGCTGGGGGCTGGAATGATATAAATGCTCCTTCAGTCATGTTTCTGGCATATGGGCTGGGAGGATTAAAGACTGGGACTGCTCATCAGAGTACCTACATGAGGCCTCATCCTTACATGGTAGCCTCTTAAGGCTTAATATATTTTGTAAAATATTTATTTATTTATTTGGCTGCACTGGGTCAGTTGTGGCATGCGGGATCTTTGCTGTGACATGCGGGATCTTTTAGTTGTGGCATGCGGGGTCTTTTTTTTTTAAGATTTTTTTGATGTGGACCATTTTTAAAGTCTTTATCGAATCTGTTACAATACTGCCCATGTTTTATGTTTTGGTTTTTTGGCCCTGAGGCATGCGGGACCCCAGCTCTGTGACCAGGGATTGAACCCGCACCCCCTGCATTGGAAGGTGAAGTCTCACCACTGGACCTCCAGGGAAGTCCCACATGCATGGTCTTTAGTTGTGGCATGCAAACTCCTAGTTGCAGCATGACGGATCTAATTCCCTGACCAGGGATCAAACCCAGGCCCCCTGCATTGGGAGCGTGGAGTCCCAGCCACTGGACCACTAGGGAAGTCCCAAGGCTTAATAATTTTCTTAAATTGAAGTATAGTTGATTTACAATGTCATGTTAGTTTCACGTTTACAGCACATTGATTCAGTTACACATGTGTATGTGTGTGTGTGTGTGTGTGTGTGTGTGTATATATATATATATATATGTTCTTTTTCAGATTCTTTTCCCTTATAGGTTATTACAAAATATTGAATATAGTTCCCTGTGCTATACAGTAGGTCCTTGTTTGTTATATATTTTATATATGGTAGTGTGTATATGTTAATCCCAACCTCCTAATTTATCCCTCCCCCACACCTTTCCCCTGTGGTAACCATAAGTTTGTTTTCTATGTCTGTGGGTCTGTTTCTGTCTATTTCTGTTTTGTAAACAAGTTCACTTGTATCTTTTTTTTTATTCCAAATATAAGCGATATCATATGATATTTGTCTTTCTCTCTCTGGCTTACTTCACTTACTATGAAAATCTCTAGGTCCATCAAGGGTTAATAATCTTAATAATCAGATTTATGCATGGCAGTTCAGAGCTCTGAGTATGAGTGTTCCAGGGAACAAGGAAAGTGACGCCTTACCTTGAAAGTCATACAGCATCACTTCTGCTACACTCTTGGCGACAAGTAAGTCTAAACTCACCCAGATTTGAGGTCAAGGGCAGATCCACTTTTCAATGGAAAGAATGTCCAAAAGAGATGTTGTGTCATCTTTGGAAAATAGAAACTGCCTGTCATTAAGACAATGTGTATTTATTTCTATGGCTGCTGTAACAAATTACCACAAATTTAACCTCTTGAACAACACAAGTTATTATCTTCTCATTCTATAAGTCAGAAGTTTGACACAGATTTCACCAAATTAAAATCAAGGTGTCAGCAGGCTATACTCCTTTCTGGAGGTTCTAGGGGAGAATCTGTTTCCTCTTCATTTGGGTTGTTGGCAGGATTAACTTTCTTGATGTTGTAGAACCATGATCTTCATTTTCTGCTGGCTGTCACCTAAAGGCTGTTCCCAGTTTCTAGAGGCCACCCACATTCCTTGGCTAGTGGTCCCCTCCCTCCATCTTCAGAGTCAGTAACAACAGGTTGTCCTTCTTGTGTAACATCCCTCTGGTCCTTCTATCATCATATCTCTCTTTGACCACTGCTTGGAAAGATGAAAAGGTTCTCTGCTTTTAAGGATAACCCTGGATAATCTCTCCATCTCAGGGACCCTTACCTTCATCACGTCTGTTCTTTTTGCCATTTAATGTAATAAATTCATAAATTCCAAGGATTAGGGCATGGGCATCTTTGGAGAGGACAGTATTCTGCCTGCCTGCCTACCACACTAAGCTACCTGCCCACGTTTTGAAATTCTCCTTTTGAAGTGGTACCATCCCTGGTCAATATGCACTGTTAGAGACTTTGCAGGTTAACTTGAACTTCAGGTTTAGGTTTGCGGATAGACAAGGACATTCACTCAGTCTATTGGAAAACACAGGGTTCAAACAATAGTGTTCTCCAAATTCCAACATGAACAGACAGAAAAAAATTCTGGGTACATGAAATAATACTGTAGCATATGGGAACAGAACACCACCTTTTAATATTCAAAGGAAGTTCGTGGTTCTGGGAAAAAACTTGTCTCTGAGAAACACATTAAAATTTTGCAATATATTTGCTTGAAATATTAAAAAAAGATGCCCAAGGACATGATTTCTTTGTGGAGAGAACATAAATGACAAGTCTGACATAAAGATAGCTACGAAAGAAAACTGATTGAAATGAGAAGAAAGAATGTATCAAAACCCAAAATATAGACACAGTATTAAAATCTATACAGAAGTGAGTAAAGGACAAAGCTGGCAAAATGATAAAGCAGTAATGTGGAGGACAAACTTGAGAAACCTTCCTAGAATGCTTTATAGTGAATTTAGAAATGTGTTGGTTGCAAGTAACAGGAACTCCATTCAGTATAGCCAATGACTCCTTTGTTCTAAGAATGTTCATATGGAATTTGCCACTTGCAACCAAAATAGTTCTAAAATGATTAGAATAACATATACCAAATATAGTTAGAATAATATAATTATTAAGGCTGATTTAACATATATACATCAGAATTTGTGCTCCACAAATGGAAGTTGTGCCTTTTCAACTGTCCATGGAATAATGTTCCATTTGGCTATTTTTTTTCCTTCTTACAAGAGGCAGATGGAATTAACTGACTCTGATGATCATAATTTGAGCTTTATGTATATATTCGTGCATCTCTGTGTAAATGTATTATATTTCATTTAGAAAAAACAAAAAGAAATAAAAATCAACCAGAGAAACTGGGAAAAGATGGAAGTATGGAACTGATAAAGGTAAAAGCAGAGATTAATAAATAAAAAAAACAAATAGAAGAATTGGTAAATTTATGAGGTGCTTCTTTGAAAAAAGAGACAAAAAGCAAAGAAATGCTAGTTTTCATAAAAAGTGGATGTAAGAGCAAATAAGATGGAAGTCTTATTGGAAAATTATCCAGACAATTTTATGAAACTAATGTAACTTTGATAATAAAACCTGAGAAGGGTAACACACAATTTTACTTATGTAATAGGGTTGAAAGCCACAACTGACTTTATTAAGATCTTTCTTAATAAAGTGAATTCAGTTATATTAAAATAACAACCTGCCGTGATTTAGTTGTATTTAGGCTTGTAATACAAAGGTGCTCTAATATTAGGAAATCATATATACATATCATATCATTAGGACAAACTGAAAAATTCTTTATCATCTTAGTAGAGGCTGAAAAAGTTATTTAATAAAGTAAACATTCATTCATGATAGAAACTCTTAATGAACCAAAAGTAAAATCATGTCTCCTTGATAACTATCTTAAACAATAGCCAAATAATTCTTAGTAATAAATTACTGCATCACTGTTTCCCAAAATGTCATTGAACATTTATTCCTTTGGGGAAATTAGCCAAATTTGGTGGTAGTCAGTGGGGACAGGGGTGAAAATAGATTGTTAGTTTGTCATCTCACAGGATATCAAGATGACTTTTAGGTAGATGTAAAAATTAAGTGTAAACAAACAAACAACCCAATCAAAAAGTGGGCAGAAGATCTAAATAGACATTTCTGCAAAGAAGACATACAGATGGACAAGAGGCACACGAAAGGATGCTCCCAACTGCTAATTATTAGAGAAATGCAAAGCAAAACCGCAGTGAGGTACCACCTCACACCAGTCAGAATGGCCATCATAAAAAGTCTACAAATAATAAACGCTGGAGAGGGTGTGGAGAAAAGGGTACCCTCCTCCCACTGTTCGTGGGAATGTAAGTTAGTAGAGCCACTGTGGAAAACAGTATGGAGGTTCCTCAGAAAACTAAAAGGAGAGCTACCTTATGATCCAGCAATCTCACTCTTTTGCATATATCTGGAGAAATCTCTAATTCAAAAAGATACATGCACCCCAATGATCATAGCAGCACTCTTTACAACAGCCAAGACATGAAAGCAACCTAAATGTCTATTGACAGATGACTGGGTAAAGAAGATGTATATATATAAACACACACACACACACGAAATACTACTCAGCCATAAAAAAGAATGAAATAATGCCATTTGCAGCAACATGAATGGACCTAGAGATGATCATACTAATGAAGTAAATCAGACAGAGAAAGACAATATCAAATGATATCACTGATTTGTGGAATCTAAAAAAATGATACAAATGAACTCATTTATGAAACAGAAAGAGATTTGTATAGTTTCACACCTTTGGGCCCCAAAATTCTACTTCCAGTTATCTATCTAAAAGAAATTAATCAGCAGTGTAGACAGTGATTTTGTAGAAAGATGTTTATCAGAAGATTATCATAGATAAAGTATTGGAATTAGCATTCTTATTTACAAAGCAGAAACAGACTCACAGACATAGAGAACAAACTTATGGTTAGCAAATGGGAAAGGGAGGGGGATGCACACTACTATCTTTAAAATAGATAAACAACATGGTCGTCCAGTGGTTAAGACTCCATGCTTCCACCGCAAGGGGGTGTGGGAACTAAGATCCCTGGTCAGGGGACTAAGATCCCACATGTTGCGTGGCCAAAAAAAATAGATAAATATACATTATATAATATATATATTATAAAAGATAAACAACAAGGTCCTACTGTATAGCACAGGGAACTATATGCAATATCTTGTAATAAACCTTAGTAAAAAAATATTAAAAATTATACATATGTATAACTGAATTACTTTGTGGTACACCAGAGACTAACACAACATTGTAAATCAACTATACTTCAATTGTAAATCAGCTATACTTCAATTAAAACAAACAAACAAAAAACAATAGGGAAATGATTAGTTATGATACATCCATGAAATGGAATATTACATAGACATTACAAAGAACTTTAATTACTTGAGAAAAAACTAACAAAGCAATATGGTATTATGAAAGGAAAAGAGATACAAAATTATATGCATTATGATTCCAGTTGTTTTTAAAAATTGTATACAGTGATATATATACTGCATAGCATTTACATAAATTTATATAATATAGCAGTCAAAACTAGAAGAAAACCACTAAAATGTTTACAGTGGATATTTGTTGACTGACAGTTTAGAGACAGTTTTGACAGTCTTCTTTATCCCTTTTTGTGGTTTCCAAATTTTCTACAATGAACATATATTATTTTTATAATCAGAAAAAAGAGAGACATTTTAAAATCAGCTCTTCTGTGTAAGAACAGAGCATTCCACCTTCAAGTTATTGTGTGGCAAGTTAAATCTGAGGCTTGTACTTCTTTTCATTCTTTTTTCTTTTTAATTATTTATTTATTTATTTTTGGGTGTGTTGGGTCTTCATTGCTGCACACAGGCTTTCTCTAGTTATGGCTAACAGGGGCTACTCTTCGTTGCAGTGCACAGGCTTCTCATTGCTGTGGCTTCTCTTGTTGCGGAGCATGGGCTCTAGGCATGCGGGCTTCAGTAGTTGCAGCACACAGGCTCAGTAATTGTGGCTTGTGTGCTCTAGAGTGCAGGCTCAGTAGTTGTGGCGCACGGGCTTAGTCGCTCCACAAAATGTGGGATCCTCCCGGACCAGGGATCGAGTCAGTGTCCCCTGCATTGGCAGGCAGATTCCTAATCACTGCACCACCAGGGAAGTCTTTGTTTTCATTCTTGATGATGATCGATAGAAAGTGCTTTCTTTTATTTTAGAATTACTCCAGACTCCCAAATTAAGGTTCTTCCTGGCTGCTGTCTGGGGTGAACTTTGCAACAAACTTTTAAAAGATTAAAACAGCAGCATTATTCACAGTAGCCAATAGGTGGAAGCAACCCAAGTGTACATCTAGAGATGAATAGATAAATAAAATGTGGTATTTTACAATGAATATTATTCAGCCTGAAAGAGGAAGGAAATTCTGACATATGTACAAGACAGATGAACTTTGAGGATATACTGGCTAAGTGAAATAAGCCAGTCAAAAAAAGATAAATACTGAATGATTCCACTTATATAAGGTCCCTAGAGTGGTTAAATTCGCAGAGTCAGAAAGTGGAATTGTGATTGTCAGAGGCTGGGGGATGGTAGAATGGGGAGTTCTTATTTCATGGGCATGGAGTTTCAGTTTTACAGGATGAAAGAGTTGTGGAGATTGCACCACAATGAAACAATGAGGATGTACTTAGCCTACTGAACTGTACACTTAGAAAAGAGTAAAGTGGTAAATTTTATGTTAAGTATATTTTACCACAATTTAAAAAAAAAGGATTAAAACAGAAAGAAAAAAAGAGGGTGGAAAAGGAAGACAAGAAAGCCCTATCTAGCACAAGCAAGGTGAATTGCCTCACTAGCAGAACCTTAGAACTGGGCCACGGGGACCTCTCCTTTGATTATTGCAAGTCTTCATTTACTACATCTGCTCCCTGCTTTATTAATTCAGTGAGATGAAAACTGTGCATATCAAGCTGTCATCAATTAATGGATACTTGAATAACTTTTAGCACACCCACATGGAAATAAGCTTTCTCTAGCCACCTTCTTTTAGGGGCTCTTAATCTGGAGATCACCACTGTGAAAAAGTGGTCTGTGCACGGGTTTAGGGGTACTTTATTTTCATGCAAAATTCTGTGTGTAGCTGAATCTGTACATTTTTATAAAAGAAGTCTCTTTGCTCTTAGCAGATTTTCAAGAGGGACTCAAAGTTGAGAACCATTGTCATAAGGAGTGTTCTCTTTGTGGTTTAGTCTGCTAAATTTCACTGCCCACGTGTTTCAAATATCTCTCTAACAGTATGTGAAAAGATTCTCTAAATCAGTATTTTATGGATATAACAGATGATTTGCGAGTGACTTTTCACTGTTGGAAGTTCATGATGTATATTTTCCTCCATATTTATATTGAGCGTGAGTGCATAGATCAAGAACAGTCTAAGTTTTAGTACAGTGCATTCCAGATTCCTCTGTTTTCTGTCTAGTCAAGGTCTATAAGTAATTTTTCTGTCCTAACCTATTTGGGGTTTTTTTTTGGCCTGTATTTATTTGTGCTAGGGTGTAACTTAACAAAAAAAAAAATCAGGACATTCATTTGTGAATATTTCTCCATCTGAGCTTATGTAATTGTTTAATGATCACTTTAAAACAGTAGTTTAAAAACTTTCTTGGTAGTGACCCTCAGTTAGAAATGTATTTTATAGTATAATCCACTACACATACACACTCACATATATATACTGAACAAAAATGTCTCAAAATAATGCCCTGACCTGCATGTGAAACACTGGCATTTTCTTTCCTATTCCATTCCATTCTGTTCTACTTCACGTCACTCTTCTACTTTAGTTATGAAAAGAATTGCTACTTGGGACCTTCTAAATCAGTTTTTCTCAAAGTTGGGTTCTCAAATTTAGCTGTACATTAAGATCACTTACGGAGCTTTAAAAAATTCGGATGCCTGGGGTTATCCCTTATTCCCTCTCCCTCCCCCCATTCCCACTGCTGAAGGTTGTGATTTAATTGGTCTGGGGAAAGACCTGGGCTTTGGGACTCTAAAACTCAACCTTTGTGATTCTAACATGTAGCCAGGGTTAAGAAATACGGATTTAAATCGATTTCACAATCCTCTGGTAGGTCTCATCTCTCAGTTAGAAAACCGTAGTTTGAAATAGCCTCTTAGATTATTGTTTGATGGTGTAGCAATTATAAAATGTTTTAATTACTTTTCTTTTTTCAAATATTTATTTTCTCTTTATTGTTTATTCAAACGCACCCCATAAAAGACCGAAGCTTGCATTTGCTCCTGTACCTTTATGCTTCGATAAGCTCCCTTGCAATCATTTGCAGCATGTGTTTTAGACCAATGCTTCTCAAACTTTAATGTGCATAAGAATCACCTGGGATCCTTGTTATAATGAAGATTGTGATTCAGTATGTCTGGGATGGGACTTGAAATCTACATTTCTAATGAGTTCCCAGGTAAAGTTGTTGCTGCTGGTCCATGGACCACACTTTGAGTAGTAAGGTACTAGACAAAGATGCTTCAGCTCTCCTTTCTAACTGGATCTTTCTCTGTTCTGTGGCCAGCTGGCTCTTTGCCCTTTTTGTTATTTACAGTTTTGCACAAACCTTGAGGAAGCGAATGGTATCTTATTTCCTTCTAGTGATAGGACCAGTAACCTCCTGATTGGGGCTCAAGATGACAGGGAATCCTCTCCCCCACACCAAATGGACAGATACATGAACATTATGAACCCTAGGCATCAAACCAGTAAACACTCATTTTGCTATAGCAGTTTGAGTGGGTATCTCTGATTCTATGTCCCTTATTTTACGTGTGTATGCATACGTGTGTATTCAATTCTAACACAATACACTTTCACATTGTAAGCATTCTTTCTAATTGTTGAGTAATGCTTTCACAGCAAGATATGTGCGCTTGTATTTAGCACTACTTTACATGAAGGTTGTTTACAAAGTCTGTCTCTTACTAGTGTATAAGCACTTTGAAGACAGGTCTATGCCTTACTCATCTTTGCATCATCAAAGAGCCTACTAGGCACTCAGTGTTTCATTGAAGAGTGGTAGTATTAGTTAACAGTCGCCATGGTAATGCTCAGTGGTACCACCTCAAATCTCAGTAGCTTAAACTAATTGGCATTTATTTAGCTCCATAGTCTATGGTTCAGCCATTTGGATTGGGCTTGGTATGTAGTTCACCTGATCCAGACTGGACTTGTTGATGTGTCAGGTGGTAGGCTCACTATTGCCAGGTGACAGGGGTTGTTGCTGAACCAAACTTGGTTCCTATCGCCCACGTGCAATAAAGCCAATCTACTCGCACAGCATTGTGGGGAAGGAAAGTGCAGCATTTATCGCAGGTGCCAAGCAAGGAGTAGGGGTGGCTAATGCTCAATAGGCCCAAACTTCCTGATGGTTTTCAGGGAAAGGTTTTTAAAGACAGAATGAGGGAGAGGGTTGTGGGGTGCATAATCAGCTCATGTACATTCTTCTGATTGGTTGCTTGTGAGGAGTCAGCATCATCAACCTTCTGGTTCCAACTGGTCTGGGGTCTACCTGTTTGTGGTCAGCATGCAGTTAATTTCTTCCAGCTGGGGATTTCAGTATCTGAAAAATAGCTCAATGATATGGCCCAGAATATTATCTACAGACCTTGAGGAGGAACTAAATATCCTTGACTTTGTTTACTGACTAAACTATTATCATTTTGTCTTGCTTGACTGTTTTCCCTTGTTTCTGCATTTTCTCACTTCTCTGATGAAATTTGTTTTTTGGAACTCAGGAGAGGCCTAGGAGGCTACAATTTTTCTGCCAACAAGAAGCAGGCAGGGTCTGTCCGGGGAAGGCCCCATAGGGTCTGCTCAGTTTCAGGGTGACTGGACATTTTTCTCTCATCCACCAGCAGGATAGCCCCCTTCATTTCCTCATGCTGGAGGTGGAGTTACAGGACAAGCAAATTGAGACAAGTAACCATTTTTCAAGCTTCTACTTGCACATATTTGGTAATATCCCACTGGCTTGAGCAAGTTACCTCTCCAAGCGAGAGTCAGACTGAGAAGGCATTACAAAGTGATATGGCAAAGGAGGGTAAAGAATCGGAGCTATTTTTTTTTTGCAATTAATCAACTACAGTAGTTTTCCTTTCCTTCTCTATCTTCACAGCACCATCCTCCACCCAGTCTAAAATTCCTGCAATATGTAGAAACAACATAGTGATACTGAAGTCCTTCCTGATTTTAATTTTGAAACCATTAGTTAGCTCTGCCATGATAGAGCCTTGATCTGAAGGGATTTAGTCAAAGACATGAAGATCCTGACTTTTACTGGAGGGCAGCCTGGGTTTCATTACCGTCCACTCTCATGCCAGGTGTATCAGCCACAATCCTATCTACCTGCTGGTGTGTGATCCTTCCAGGTGCTGGGCCAATATGCAGGGAAGCAGACAGCCATGTGTTTTAATCAGCATCTGTATCTTAATTTGTGTGTGTGGGGGAGTTGCTCTTTGAGCCATGTTAAACAAAAACATTAAAATTACCTTAAAAACACCTTGATGAAAAGACACTTATCGACTTTCTCATCAGTTGGGAGGAAAATACTGAACATGGGGGTAAGTGGACAGCAGCACTGATATCACCAAACCCAAAATAAAAAAACCTTAAAAATGCTTAGTTTAACAGAGCGACCATAAAGAAGCCATTGCTTGTAATAACAAGAAAAACTAAATAACCAATGGCATTCTCAGTGTCCCCTTATTCTTCTACCACAAGGAGATATATTATATGAAACATATGCAAGTAATTGAGAGGCAAATAGAATTGCTTAAAGAGAGGTACTCAACTGACAGCAATAAAATTTAGACCAAATATCAGAAAACAATTAAGCCTGGCAGTAACATTGATTAGAGCACTCTTTTCTTATTTGGTTAGTCTTAGGAGGCCCACTGAGCTGCTATTTTGTTTAAGCTGACGGAAAGATAAACTAATCTCATTTAATGGGCAGAAGATGCAGGAGCTGTGCTTTCTCTCTTCATTACAAGGATGGTTCAGGGGTAGTTGAAGTTTCAGTAAGATGACTGGGTTTAATACCTTATTTACTTCCTGGGAAGTTAGAGACATGTAGAGATACACACCTCAGCTCAGTGAAAAAATATTTTGCTGGCCCCAAGTAAAATTGTGAAAGAAGTTGGTTGTATCTTCAGATCTTAGCCTCAACCCTTTTCTTCAGGAGATACTCCTCTGCAAATCATCACTCAGGATCCTAAATGGAGGCCTCTGGTTTTTCTCCCTATCAAAATGACCTAAAACCCCTTTGCATGTCAATATTAATGATGGCTAACAGGTCAAAGCATTTTTCCCCCAAAGGGAATAAAGTTACTGAAAAAAGGTTTTTATTAGTGAAGGTGTATGTACCATTTCCACCCCTAAAGTGACATCAAAGCAGCTCTCCTTTTACAAGGCAGGATACTGAAGTTTAGAGTTCATTGGTACATACAGAAACGAAATAGGCAGCTAGCACATCAGATGGAAAATGAAAGTCTACAGACTTCAGTTTAAATATGGCATGTTGAAGACCTCTGACAGTTTTCCCCTTCTAAAACTCCACCAAATTTACAGAAAAGAGTAAATCCAAAAGGCTAAAACAGTAAGAAAGGAGACAATGGCAGATGAATACTGTTAGCATATTTTGGAAAACTGACAGCAAATGGACTCAAAGTACTGACTTGTATCAGCTTCCTCTACTTTGCTGAGTTTTTGTGGGATACAGGCTCTGTTGGTACTGATGGAGGCAGTGATGGAGGTGGTGACAGTGGTGGTGATGGAGGTGGTGGTGATGATGGAGGTGGCGGTGGTGATGGAGGTGGTGGTGGTGGTGGAGGTGGTGGTGGAGGTGGTGATGGAGGTGGGGATGGTGGAGATAGAGGTGGTGATGGAGATGGGGGTGGTGATGGTGATGGAGGTGGTGGTGGTGATGGTGATAGAGGTGGTGACAGTGGTGGTGATGGAGGTGGCGGTGGAGGTGGTGATGGAGGTGGGGTTGGAGGTAGTAGAGGTGGTGGTGGAGGTGGTGGTGGTGATGGTGATGGAGGTGTGGTGGTGATGGTGATGGAGGTGGAGGTGGTGATGGAGGTGGTGGTGGTGGTGGAGGTGGTGATGGTGGTTGAGGTGGTGGTGGTGGTGGAGGTGGAGGTGGAGTTGAGGGTGGGATGGTGATGGAGGTGGTGGTGGTAGTGGGGGGGTGGTGATGGTGGTGGAGGTGGTGGTGGTGGTGGAGGTGGTGGTGGTGGAGGTGGAGGTGGTGGTGGTGGAGGTGGAGGTGGTGGTGGTGGAGTTGGAGGTGGTGATGGAGGTGGGGGTGGTGATGGTGATGGAGGTGGGGGTGGTGGTGGAGGTGGTGGTGGTGGTGGAGGTGGTGGTGATGGAGGTGGTGCTGGAGCACATCCCTTTCCTTCTACCCTGTGAACTGCTTGAGGGCTGAGACTGCTCATCTTGTGTACACTGGACACCTCTATGAAAGTTGGTTAGACAGCAGTATCATAGTAAATGTCTGTTGAGTTGAATGGAAAGTTCTCTCAAGAACTATGAAAGATCTGAGATTTTACCCTATTTGTAAGCAATTAGGTTAACCTGACACATGGATGTTGACAGAGGTAATGGGACTCCTGGGTCGGAGACAAAGGGCTTTATTACTTATGGCACAACAATCATCATGAGCTTCATATTCAGGCCCTCTTGTCCCCCAGGTTTCATGAGGGTGATTCAGAACATATCAGGGCAATACCTATGCAGTAGGTTTGTGTCACAGCTGAGGAATCACAGTTTTGGAAAACTCAATCTTTTATAATCTTCTCCTTCATTCCTCATGCAAACAAACTTTTCCAACCTTTGCCCTGGGGAAAACAGTATCTTTATTATACTGGACAGCAAACATACCTTCCCTCTATTCCAGAGAGACACACTATGTCTATCTTCCAAAGCTATCTGTTATATGAACATTCTTGAAAAGGTAGTGGATAACGAATTTTCAGTGCTTTGGCTCATGAGACATGCAGAAACACAAGAGTCCCAGGGAGAATTGTCTCCCAAACTGTCTCTCAAGAGATCATGAGTCTCTTCTGATTCTTCTGATGGCAAAAACTTTAACACACCTTAACTGTGAAATACACACAATTACCTTGCCATTTATTTGCCTAATTTTTCTCAGCCCCATGCCCCCCTATCTATAGGCTGCTCTGTGATAGTGGGACTGAGACTCCATAACTTCATCTCCCAGCCCACTTCCACATAGATTCTACCAATAGGAGGCATCGATGGGAGACTGGAAGGCAGGTGGAGGAAATAATGTGCCCTCTCCTGGCCTCCAATTCAGGTCTGAATCCCTCCAGCAGGAGAGAACAGCTATAGCTGTATCCTCCAGCCTTTCTTGGTACTTCCAAAGCCAGCGTGCAGCCGCCCCTACGAGGTATATGCAGCAGACATGCTGTTGGAGTGACAGCCCCACCACACTCCCTCACCCCCCACCCATCAACTGTCCTAGCACCTGCCACACTATCCCCAGCATCCCATTTTCATTACCTTCCAGTTCTGTCTCCTTGACCTTCTAGCACCCACCTGGCTATGACCCTCCTTAGACTTTTCAGCAAAAATCAGCACCATGGGCATGTCCCTTCTTGTCCTGCACTCCCACAGAACTTTCAGGTTCTAGTAACACCATCTCTTCCTATTTGTTTTCCCAGCCCTCAAGGTGGTAGTTTTTCCTGGTGTTTTCTCTAGGTTACCTCAGCATCCCACTTTCAACCTTTCAATGCCTGTGTAACAAATCTCTGCATTAAATAACTCTGTTTGAAATACCTAGCAAGGTTTTTGCTTTCCTGAGTGGACTCAGGCTGATAAACCACCCAGAATTAGAAATGATTTTCTGTTCTAATCCAGTGTTTAAAATTTTATTTCTTTTTAATCTAATTGTTATCTTTATCAAAGGACATAGTTCAAAATATCAAATAGTACAGTAGGCCCTTGCCCAGTGGCATGCTGGTTAATGATGACTGGGTTTTTTCTATGAGTGTTATGATCTAGCTGTGGGACTAGAGGTAGAACCTACAAGTGCATGACTGATAGCTACAGATAAGCTAGTTATTTGTGGGTACCAGTCTAAGCTCAGAGGTTAAATAACTTACTCAAGAGCAATGGTAGTCCCTAGAGAAGGTCTTTAATTTCTCTTTTGGAAATATGTCCCAAATATTTATCAAAATGATGATAATAATATTACTCCATACAGGAAAATTTTGTTGTTTTTTATAAGTATATCATCTTGTGAAAATTATATATGAATACTATTCACTGTCTCATTAATAAAGGAGTCAGTTTGAAAACAATTTTAGGGACCTATTCTGTAACTTTATTTTTCTAATCATAAAATATTGAGACTCAAATATATGTCCATGTAATATCTCTCAGAAACAAAAACATAATACACTGTTTACGTTTTTTTAGATGAAAGAAAATTCGAAATAACTTTAGTGGTAAATAATTTTCAGTGATAAATAATTAGAAGCTGCCTGAGTTCATAATACTTTAATACATTATTATTTTACCTAAAACATGTACAAAAGCAATTTAATATCAGGAAAATATAGTTACAGAGACAGATGTTATTCTGGATCACCTTACCCCCTTAAGTAAAGAATGCAGGTTAATGCTGATTAATTTTAATAAATGCCTTCAAAGGTATATGCCTTCAGGAGGCATACCCGCTGAATTGTAAATGGTTTCTTGAGACCAAATCCTTTAAATCCTTCCAAAGCATGTTGCCATTTTAATACTATCAAATGCTAGTTTAGTATATTTCATTATCAGCAGAACTGGGAATGAAATATTTGGGGCGCAACTAATAATACTCAGACCCTGCTCACATTGTGATATGAGAGTCAACCTTTTAGGAAACGAGCCCTACCTCTATGAATAATTTGTTTCACAACTCAACTCAATCTGTTGGTTAGAATTTGGATATTATTGCATAATCTTGTTGAGAAAAACAGAGTAACATCTTGAACAGAGCCAAGGAGCTCTTTTATTCATTTTCAGTAATAATGTAAAAATGGGACCACGAATTGATTTGTGCATGTGGCACTATCTGAAATAAAAAAGAAGAAATATTCTCTTTTACAGGGTTCACTTCTTTAAGGAAGTGCAGCAACATCCTCCTCTCTGTTCTGCTAATGTTTTGCTGAGTTTTAACCATTTATTTGCTTTTATAAAATTTCCAGTGGGGTTTGTCTGCTTGAAAAAGTTTTACGCTGGGACTTCCCTGGTGGTGCAGTGGTTAACAATCTGCCTGCCAATGCGGGAGACGTGGGTTCTATCCCTGGTCTGGGAAGATCCCACGTGCTGTGGAGCAACTAAGCCCGTGTGCCACAACTACTGAGCCTGCGCTCTAGAGCCCTCACGCCACAACTACTAAAGCCTGCGTACCCTAAAGCCCGTGATCCACAACAAGAGACGCCACCGCAGTGAGAAGCTCACGCACCACATTGAAGAGTAGCCCCTGCTCGCCGCAACTAGAGAAAGCCTGAGTGGAGCAGCGAAGGTCCAACGCAGACAAAAGGAAAAAAAAAAGAAAAAGGTTTATGCTAATGTTAACATATATTTTGCCTGAAGGAATATATAAAGGACAAGGAAAATAAATGCATTAATTTCAATGAATGGATCTGTCTTATGACCAGAATGGATCATTCCATGATGTAGCTGAATTTCACCCCAAAGTGCCTATTTTAAACATTTCTACACGTTTGACAGTGGATTGTCTTAGTTACAGCTTCCCATCTCTCTTGCATCCTTAGTCTCTATCTGGTGCCCTTACTTCTGCTGGAAACTTGCTCACTTCTGCTCTATTCTGTATTAAAATGCTTGTCTCCACTCTGCACCCTCTTCAAGCTATTGTCCTTTTATTCTCCTCCACTTTTCTACCAACTCATCAAAGAGCCTCTCAGCCCCTACCTCCATCTTCTACCAAAATGTGGCTTTAAGGACAACACTCTGAATAATCTCTACCTCTTGCAGGAAGGAAGGGAAATGTTATTAGAAAGGAGTACACTGAAGGCTGCAGCCATTTTGATAATGTTCTATTTATTTAAATACTTTTTTATGCATGAAATACTTATTATATTAAAAAAAAAAGCTTCCACCATCACTATTTTACTAAAACGGCCATCAGTGACCATCTAGTTGCCAAGACCAATGACATCCCCCCTTCTTTAACTTTCTACAATATTTGATGTTATTGAGCAAACTTTCTTTGTATAAAAACTGTTTTCTAGAAATAGAGTCATAGGTGTAAAAAACAAACTTATGGTTACCAAAGGGGAAATGGGGGAGGGAGGGGAAGAAAAATTAGGAGTTTTGGATTAAAAGATACACACTACTATATATAAAATAAAAAACAAGGACCTACTGTATAGTACAGGGAACTATATTCACTATCTTATAATAACTTACAATGGAAAAAAATCTGAAAAAGAATATCTGTATCTATACCTATATAGATATAGATATATCTGAATCACAACATTGTAAATCAACTAACTTCAATTAAAAAATTGTTTTCTGACTCTAAGGTGTTACACACTTATCATAAAAATATGGATAATAGACTGAAATACTTAAATTTATTTAAGTATTTAAATTACATTCTTTAAGAAAAAACTTAAATCCCAATCATTCCCATTCTCCAGATAGAACCACTGTGAACTTTTTTTACTACAAGTGTTTTTGTATGTATATTTCTACTTAGTAAAATTTCCATTTTATATTCTGATTCTCCCTCTTAATATTAAATTAAAGGTATTCTCCCAAGTCATTTTACTATTCTTCACAAACATGATTTTAAAGAACTGGATAATCTCCCATCATGTAACTATACAATTATTTATTTAACTATCTCCATTCACTAGAACAATCAACTCTGCAGATGCTTCAGGACAACACTCACTGAGTACTTACCTTGTTCCCGGAAGTGATCCGCGTGCTTTGCATTTGTCATCTCATTTTGTCCTCACGACAGCGGAAGTATGATTGTAACCCTCCATGATCTCAACTACCTCCCCTCTGCAGACTTTTTCCGAATAAAAACCTGTGTTTCCAACTTCTCTTCTGAACTCAGGGGTCTTACACCTAACTGCTTCCTGGTCTTCTACCCCAGGATGTCCACAAAACACCTAAACACCTAAACCTGAGATGGCCCAAACTATCCTTTCCTTCCACAAACTTGCTTCCGTTCCTTCCCTCCCCGAGTTCAGTTAGTGGCCCTCTTTTCCTTCTAGCCCCTGAGCATGCAACCCAGGCAACCTCTTTCCTTATGTCTAACCAGTTGTGAAGGCCTGTCCTACCTCCATTATATTTTTCACAACTACTCTTATTTCCCCATTTCCTCAGTAACTTCTCAAGTGACTTACTTATTACCTCTCATCTGGACTAATTTAAAAGACTGTTGAGGAATTATCCTGACTTCCATCTCTTCTAGTGTCAAATCGTCCTATCTACCACTGTCTTATTAATCTGGCTCCATTCTGTTCATACATTTGCATTGGTGCCTCATTCCCCCAGATAAAATCTAAATCCCTGAGTCTGATATTTAAGACCTTGTATCTTCTGGCAAAATCCACCGTTCTAGTAAATTATGACGTTCACAAACTCCTGTGCTTTTGCTTTTATTCTTCTCTGTATTTGGAGTGTTTTAACTACTCTTTCTCTCCCCTCTCCTTCCACTTTATTTGTTCTAAAGATGCCTATCTGTCAATATCAAGGTTAATACCACTCCTCCATGAACCTGTCCCATTCTCCCATCTGGGCCAAATCTCTTCCAAAATTGAGAATCAAGAATTCTTTGCCTTGTCTTATTTTTGGTCCATATCACTACAACTTTGTAGAACTGTAATGTGAAGAACTGTTTTGTGTCCCTACTAAAGTATACACTGCTTGAGGGCGGGAACTGTGCATTACACGTATTTTGGGCCTTCATAGCACCTGCCACAGTACCTGGCACATAAAGAATGTTCAGTGAATGCTTGTTGAGTGTGGAAATTAGTAAAATTGCTGACCAGTATCACATATCCATATCATTAACTCCCTTTCTTTTACTTTAACTCTTCATAATTTTGCCCTGCTTCAGTTTCTGCTTCACTTTCATGCCTCATGAATAACTCGCACCCATCCCTCTGCTGAAGCCTCACTTAAGTGTACCCTCCTTTTGTAATAAATCCCAAATGATCAGGTTGATGTTTACTTGCTGACACATTTCCTTTCCCAGGAAGTCAGTTCTTCAGCACTCTTCAGAGAGCTGTACGATATGAGTGTGGACTCTTGGTTACCAGTGACAGAATCTCAACTCAGACTAGCCTGAGTCCAAGGGGGGCTTTAGTTGAAGGATCTTGCAAACGCTAGCCAAACCCGGAGTTTGGAACTTGTGACTCCCGCCATAGAGACACTTTCCCCCTCTCATTCTCTCTCTTGCTTCCAATTACTTCAATCCTGGCTTGCCTTGGCTTGGCTTTATTCTGCCCAGCTGGAGATGGATGCAGACATTAAAGGCAAACAGAAACTGGAGACAAGTAGAAAGGGAAAAAAAATCCAGGCAGTGGTGAACTCAGATCACCAGTCCTTAAGCTTAGCTCCTGTTTCTCTAATCCGGTATCTTTTCCCAGCTACGGAAACCAACCTAGTGTGCTAGTTTGCGGAGGCCAACCTGAGTTAGTTTTTGTCATTTGTCATGAAGAGAGTCCTGACTAATACAGGTAAATGCTTTTTCACAGCGCCGGAGAATTGATTTAGGAGCAATTCAGTAAAATACTGCGACTTCAAAATGAGATTGAGTCCTCCATATCGTTGAAATGTGTCAACGGAAACTGTGGGTCCTACTCTAGACCTCCCCATATGTTGGGGTGATTGAATCTGCACGCTTTCAAGGTAGACAGATCTTTCATCTTTAAAAACTTTCCATTTAAGAAGAAATTTAAGATTTCAAATTCTTTCCCCAAAACTTTCTAAATCTACCACACCTAACAGGTTTTCAGATTTACATACGCTCATAATATGCCTTAAAGATATTCCTTATCTCTTTTATCACTATCCCTTCTTGTTTTGTATAAATTGCTGTTATGTTGAGCTTTCTCTCTCCTTTTTATTAAGGCAGTTATCCATTTACCAGTTTCATCTGAATTATCATAGGAAAATTTATTTTCCCTATAAAAATAACTGGCTTTCTTAACTGCAGTTTTATTCAGTAGTGCCTAAACTCATAACAGTTCTCCATAAGGTTTTGGGGAATTTATACTCTTTTTATTTGGGGAATTTATTTTATTTGTTTTTTTATTTATTTATTTTATTTGTTTTATTTGGGGAATTTATTTGGGGAATTTATACTCTTTTTATTTAAAATCTTTTTGGAGCAGTCCAGTTTTCTTTACCTTTGGCATTTCCAAATTCTTAGTGAATGACCAGGAATCCATCTGTTGCTAGCTGCTTAAGAAGCCTCCCATAAGCTATGATGTGGTGCAATGCTATGCTAAATTAAAATTTATATATTCTTTGATTTTCTTTGTAATGGCTATTAGAAAACTTTTATCCTTGATTAATGGATTACATTAATTAATATCCAACATGACACCGTTTTATCTTTCTCTGTTTATATTATCTGTATTAATCCACTCCTACATGATCATATGAAAGGAAATTCTGCATCTGAATTTCTAACGGGCTCCTAAATACATTGTTTTTTGCATGCTCATATATATATATATATATATATTCAGTATAAAGACTAGTGAATAAAAAACATGTTATCTGTATTCCCATGTTTCAAAATTTTACTGGAATCTATCGGCAACATCTAAATAATCTGTATTATGATGACCAGATTCAGAATATAGAAACATGAGAGCGTCAGAATTTATGGGTTTTTCCTTTAAAACACTATTTCTGAATAATGCCGACTTAAATTGATTTTCTTACTCAATGACCACATTACCTCCTGTGTTTATTTCTTTCTAAAAACTAATCTCAACTATAATAAGTCCGCACACAATAGGATTATCTTAAGGAAGAAACTTAATTAAATCAGGAGGAAAAAGGGAATCTGTCTTTGTAGAATGAGGGCATATATATTCCATAATACATTTCCTTCTAGATCTGTGCAGGTTTAGAAGACTTGTTCCAGATTCAGAGTGGTCTCCTGAGTGTCCTGTGAAATAATGTTATGTGGTGGTAATATTTATACTATGACAACATTTGTACCTGATCTCTGGCATAAATTAGTAACCCATTCCTTGTTCTTATCAAAAGGAATTTCACATTTCCTGTTACTTTCAGTGACATTTATCTGACAGTGTAAATTGGGAGAAGATAGTAAATGGCACAGTGGGTTTCATGGATTTTTTTTTTTTTTTTTTTTTGCGGTACGCGGGCCTCTCACTGTCGTGGCCTCTCCCGTTGCGGAGCACAGGCTCCGGACACGCAGGCTCAGCGGCCATGGCTCACGGGCCCAGCCGCTCCGCGGCATGTGGGATCTTCCCGGACCGGGGCACGAACCGGCGTTCCCTGCACCGGCAGGCGGACTCTCAACCACTGCGCCACCAGGGAAGCCCGGTTTCATGGATTTTTAAAACATATTTCTTATTGTGGTAAAACATACATAAAATAAAATCTGCCATTTTGACCATTTTTATAGTAATCATGTGGCATTAATTATATTCAGAGTGTTGTACAACCATTACCACTGTCTATTTCCGAAATTTTTTCATCACCCCACACAGAAATTCTGTAGCCATTAAGCAATAACTCTCTAGTCCTCCCTCTCTTCAGCCCCTGGGAACCTCTAACTTTCTGTCTCTATGAATTTGCCTATTTTAGATATTTCATATAAGTGGAATCACACGATATTTTCCCTTTTGTGTCTGGCTTATTTCACTTAGCATAATGTTTTCAAGTCTCACCTGTGTTGTAGCATGTATCAGAATTCCTTTTTATGACTGAATAATATTCCATTGTATGGATATACCACATTTTGTTTATCCATTCATCTGTCAAGGGACACTTGGGTTGTTTCCACATTTTGGCTATTGTTAATAATGCTTCAATGAACACTGGCATACAAGTATCTCCTTGAGTCTTTGTTTTCAATTCTTTTGGGGCATATACTTAGGAATAGAATTGTTGGGTCACATGGTAATTCTATATTTAGCTTTTTGAGGAACCATTAAACTGTTTTTCACATTGACTGCACCATTTTACATTCCCACCTTCAATGTACAATGGTCCAATTTCTCTGCATCCTTACCAACACTTATTTTCTGCTGTTTGTTTGTTCATTTATTTATTTATTAATAGCCATCCTAATAGCTTTGAAGTGATATCTCATTGTGGTTTTGATTTGCATTTCCTTAATGCCTAAAGATGTTGAGAATCTTTTCATATACTTACTGGCCATTGGTATGTCTTCTTTGGAGAGATGTTCATTCAAGTCCTTTGCCCATTTTGAAATTGGATTATTTGTCTTTTTGTTGCTGAGTTGAAGGAGTTCTGTATTTATTCTGGATATTAAACCCTTACCAGATATGTGATTTCCAAATATTTTCTCTCATTCTGTAAGTTGTCTTTTCACTCTCTTGATAGTGTCCTTTGATACACAAAAGTTTTTAATTTTAATGAAGTCCAGTTTACCCATTTTTTTGTTCTTGCTGTTGCCTGTGCTTTTGGTGTCATATATAAGAAACCATTCCCAAATCTAAAATCATGAAGATTTGTTCCCATGTTTTCTTCTTCTATGAGTTTTGTGGTTTAAGTTCTTAAGTTTAGGTCTTTGATCCATTCTGAGTTAATTTTTATATATGGTGTAAGGGGTTTCATGAATTTTTTTAAACCAATAAAGAGTAGATTTAAAAAATGTTTTTGAAAAAGAGAACACTTGTACACTGTTGGTAGGAATGTAAATTGGTACAGCCCATATGGAAAATAGTATGGTGGTTCCTGAAAAAATTAAAAATAGAATGAACTACCATATGATCCAGCAATCTCACTTCTGGGTATATATCTGAAGAAATGAAATCACGATCTCAATGTGATACAGAATCAATATCTGCACTCCCATGTTCATTGCAACGTTATTCATGATAGCCAAGGCACGGTAACAACTTAAGTGTCCATCAATAGATAAATGGATTAAGAAGATGTGGTATATTATTCAGCCACAAAAAAAGAAGGAAGTTCTGCCTTTTGTGTGACCATGTGGATGGACCTTGAGGGCATATGCTAAGTGAAATAAATCAGACAGAGAAAAGCAAATACTGTATTTTCTCCCACATATGTGGAATCTAAAAAGCCAAACTCATAGAAACAGAGTAGAACAGTGGTTATTAGGGGGTGGCAGGTGAGGGGAATGGGGAAATGCTGATCCAAGGGTACCAAATTCCAGTTAGAAGATGAATAAGTTTTGGGGGTCGAAGGTACAGCATGGTGCTTATAATTAACAATGTATAGTTATAATTAACTGTATTATATACTTGAAAGTTGCTAAAAGAGTATATCTTAAATCTTCTCTCCATACCGAAAAACAAATGGTAACTATGTGAAGTGATAGAAGTGTTAACTAACCTTCGTGGTAATTATTTCACAATGTATACAAGTATCAAATCATCACATTGTACACCTTAAACTTACACAATGTTGTATGCCACTTATATGGCAATAAAGCTGGAAAAAATCTGCTTGTAAGAATCATTGCTACAACCAGATAAATATCTCCAAAGTATATAACTTAAAAAAAAAAAACTAGGGGCTTCCCTGGTGGCGCAGTGGTTGAGAGTCCGCCGCCAATGCAGGGGACACGGGTTCATGCTCCGGTCCGGGAAGATCCCACATGCCGCGGAGCGGCTGGGCCCGTGAGCCATGGCCGCTGAGCCTGCGTGTCCGGAGCCTGTGCTCCGCAACGGGAGAGGCCACGACAGTGAGAGGCCCGCGTACCGCAAAAAAAAAAAAAAAACCAAACAAAAAAAAAACTAGTTGATTTATGGATTCCATCTACAAAACATAACATTTTAAATGTGTTCCTGAATACATATTATATTCATTGACTATCTTCAAAGGCAAACAAGAAAACTCTCTCCAAACTATCTCCTCCAAGGCTATCACCAGTAGATACTTTTAAGCACAAAAAGATTAAAAGAAAAAAAAAAAAACCCACTCTCATTGCGCCATGGTCTTCTATTGCATGAGCTATAGCCAATGTGAATCTTTCAAGTGAGAATTGCTGCTTATGAATGAGACATTCAAAAATAAGCACTTTTTAGGAGGAAAAGTGCCAGGGAGAAGGGCTGGTCTTATACAACTGGGCAAGCTCTCTGCTGAGAAGTTTCAGGAGGTTCCTGCCCCCCATTCCCTAAATATCATCCTTTGGCTTGTCAGCAAACCAAATATTAGACACATTTTGTTTTTCATTAGATATTGACATCCCTTGGTAGAGCTAAAGTTTTAAAATATATTACCACAGAGTTATTAAAATTGTTTTAACAATTAAGTCATTTTTCAGAGAGTTGCTCTAAGAAGAGTTTTGTCTACCTTTTAAAAAGCCAATTGATATGCTCAGAAACTATCAATATTTGTATGGAGAGGGGAAACTAGATCTTGTATCGCAAATCTTTAGCCACCCCAGCTCATGTAACCTACTCTGAATAAAACCACTGTTAGGACCATTCTGGTTTTGTGTATTTGCATCATACTCTCAGCAGCAAAGGTGAGGCCGAGTGGGGATGTTTCCGAGAAAGTTTATTAAAGCAGTGATTCTTGATTCTGGCTGCACATTGGAATCACCTGGAGTGTTTAAAAAAATGCATACACACACATATATACATATACAATCATTTTATTAATCTGATTAAATATGTCTCATATATACTGATCATATATATGTATATTGATTTTATATATATACATATAGACTGATTTTATATATATATACACACAAACACAATGTATACTTAGAGATCATACATATATGTACGTGTAAATATAAAATCAGTAGATAGATACATACATTGATTGGTAGATAGATCGATAGGTATTATAGATACTGAATATATAATGCTCGGGCCCAACCCTCAGAGATTCTGACTAAAATCTTTCGGGTGGGGCTCAGAGAGTTTTAAAATCTCCTCAAGTGATTGTCTGTGCAAACGGGGTTGAGAACCATTGTGCCAGATAAAAGATGACAAACGGGAAACAAATACTAACAACAAATACTAGGTACTGTGAGGTCAGATACCTAGTTTCTGAAGCATGGCCTGCTCTTTGGAACTTGCAGCACCCACCCCCGATTCTCCCGCAAAGTGTCGTTTCCTCTAATCCTTTCTCCAGGGGTAATAGTCAGTCTAGCATATCCAAGGAAGGAGCCCATACCTAAAAAACCCTCCTTTCTTTAAGGTCTAGGACAGGTCTGCAAACTTCCACTTTTCTGTCTGAGGACCTATATCTGCCTAATGATCAACATTGGAATATTTACCCCCTTCAGTGGAGAACTAACCAAACCTATTACCTATCATGGAAAAATAATTATCTGTAGCTTTGCTTCTTACCTGTGCTATCCCTGCTTAGCAACAGGTATTAAACCTGCAGGCTCAAGTCAGCGCTATTCCTGAACAGACCTAATCAAGCTTCGTGATGTACCTGGAAGCCTGCGCTCACCAATGGATAGGGCTTAGAGTGAGTCTCACAGACATCCGTTTACTACTATTCTTTACCTACCAATCTGGATGCCCTGAATAACAGCATCAGCCCAAGTGTGGCTTTTTGTATACTGGGATTCAGCTGGTGGGCCTCCTCTCTAAAGGACCAGCCCTGTAGCCTGGAGCTGGTAGTTCCCACAGCACTGGCCTAGTATATTCATGACTGGATGACCCTCCCTCTTCACTCTCGCCCAAGGTAGAGGTCCCAGGATGCTACCTCACGGAACCTTCCTGGACTCTGTGGCTCTCCACACAATGGTCCAAATTATTTCATGAGATATCCTAGTAAGGTGTTTGACATTCTGTCCCATTAACAAGCTATAAAAAAAATACTCCAGGACTGTATCCAGAACCTGAATGAGTCTCTCTACACATATGAGGAAGGGCAGTTTCTGGAAATAACTGGATTCCTCTGTTTTGGCAGATGGAGGCTTCATGGTTCTAGTGTAAGGGTGGCAGGATTGTTGGTGAATACTGGGCATGTTAACTTTGCATGTTCCAGCTGTTTGGGAGAAGCATAAACTCTGTGAAATACTGGTGTTGATGGTAGCAGAGTGGAGCCAACTGAGGACACTGGGCATCCAGGGAGGGTGAAGGAAAATAAGAGTTTCCTGAAAGGGAAGTACAAGCCAGCACTGAACTCGCCCATCTTACTTCTGTTTCTAATTGAGGGAACTCATGCTGGGAGGGGAGGAAGTGGGTTGCAGAGAATAATGAGAATCATGTTTGCACAGAGACACAAACTTGAGTGGGGAGAGGGGGTTGATGACATTTTCTGTGCTTTGGCGAAAATGCTTGGTCAGGGTCTCCTGCCACTGTATTTGTCTGCATGACTCATAGGAGAAAAGTTAAGCAGATAACATGTATAGGTCATTCCCTAAGGACCACATTAACAGATGCACAGTAAATGGGCGTGTGCTTCGCAATCACAGCTGGGATTTCCCACAGCTGAGTTCACTGGGACACACCTCTTCCTCTTGAAACGAAGAGCATTCTTTAAAAAGGCGGAGAAACCCCTGCATGTGAAGGCCAAGCATGCTTTAAGATGCAGGTTCTGTCAATCAGTGGGAGAGACAGAAGTGCCATGCCTGCCTTGGTGAGGTGGCGACCCTCACCCGGTGGGAGCTTGTGGGACAGTCCAGGAAAGCTGATGCTCTAACTCAGCCTGAAGTCCCTAGAGGTCAACCAGACCACCAGGAAGGAAACCCAGATGTGGACAAGCACAAGGACAATCTGAAATCTGTGAGGATGAACTGAAATCCATGTCTATTTCTCACTAACTCCAACCTGGGGGAGACTTGGGTGTCCCGTGAGGGAATCTGGTGTCCTGCTCTGACAGCAGCCGGAGGAGCTGAAGGAAGACGTGCCCCAGGCAGGTCAGTGACAATGGCCAGCACCTTGCTTTGACGTTTGTGGGGTAAAAAAAAAAACTATGTGCTGCTTCCCGTCTGCCTTTCAGACATCATGGAGAATTGTTTCTTATGGCAAATGCTAGCCTGAAATTTTAGAGGGAAAGGGATGCTGGGAAATGTAGTTCCAGCTTTACTGAGTCAATGAAATTGACAAGATCCCACAATACTGCTTCCTAGAGAGCTCAGAATATTTGTCGCCTTTTGACTCTTTCTCTCCCACCCCATTTGCACTGGATCATCCATCAGTTCTGTTTATCCTTCTTTCATAGTTGCTCCTATCCCCTCATTTCTGCCACTGCTGTAGGTTGTGTTGGGACTATTCCCCTGGATTTGAGCTCTCCTCCCTTTAATTCATATCCTGTGACTAAGCACCCAACCTGTACCCCACTTTCCGTGGCTGTCCCTTGTCATGTCCTCCATTGCCTGAATCCCTGCTTTGTTAACCTGCTTTTCCACTCAGAACCCCAAAGCCAGGGGACACCGTGATTTTCCTAGACTTCCCAGGGACTTGTATGTTCTCTGAACCTCATTGCCCAGCTCCAACCTGGATTTTCTCTCCTTGAGAGAGGACTATACACTCCCATCTTGTTGAAATAAGGTGTGGCTTTGTGACTTGCTTCTACCAAGAAGATGATAGAGGGAGGGGAGTTGTTGAACAGGGTATCCTGCACTGGTAACCAGTCCTAGGGGAGGACTCTCAACACTTCTGCCCACTGCATCTTGGTATCAGCATCACCAAAGAAAACACAATGAAGTCAAGCACTGAATGGAACAACGCTTACTTACACAGAGAAGAGACACAACGAGATCAGCTTCAATAGTGGGCACTTGTCCCCCATGGCTGAGGTCTCTCCCACAGCCAACACGAAGAAACCCGACCCCTCCCCACGGAGGAATGAAATAGCAGTTGGCCAGGTGCCATTTAAGCAGAACAAAAAAGCAGCATTGAGCCTGAAACAGGAAAGATATTCCCACCCAAGGTGATGAGCTCAGCATAAGCAGTGTGGGCTCTTTATCTCTTGGTAAGGAAGTGATCCAGGTCCAAGACCCATTGTTAGGTGGTCCAGTGGGTGTTGAAAGACTGTGTGAGATTTCCTTTCCCAACAGTAGCGATGTTTGACGTCGACATCTATGAGCAGAAGGTTCAAGACCCGTCAAGAGGTTCACCATGTTCTCGGTTATCTTTGCCACACCACCGCCAGTGTTCTGGATAGCGGCTGCTCCGTCTGCCTGGGTCACAGAATGAAGACAACATGCAGCAGAACACAGCTGACCCACAATGGACATGAAATGTGAGTAACCTTTGTCAATTAATCCACTGAGTTGGGGGAGTGGGCAAATTCAAGAGCTTTGCCTGCAATGGACAGAACTTGGGGATGGATTGGATGTGACGTAGAGAGGGGTGTCAAGTATGACTTCCAAGTCATGGCTTGCAAAGCTGGAGTGATTCACTATGATCGCAGGCATTACAGAGGGTGCAGGACTTTGATAATAGTGTTGAATTGCTGAAAGCCATGCAGTTATAGAAGCAGATGATCCTGGAACTCTGAGTAAACATTTGCGTGAGCCACACCAAGGAGACCTGAGAGCCTGGAAATGCCACACACCCAATGCAAGGCAGTGGACCAAATGCAGGAAATGGGAAGAGGCTAAGACAGGCAGGCAAAGCTGGATCCTGGATAGGTATGGTGTAAGGCAGCTGTGTTGATCCAAGCAGGCCATTAGATATGAATGAATGAGAGAACAAATTCTACTCATTGCCATACAAACAGACTTTGGCCATTCTGTCTTCCCCATATTTATTCAAAACACATTTATACCCTACCAGGAATACTTTCTCCCCAGTCCAAATTGGATTTCACATCTAAGACTTTTCATGTCTAAGACCACTTTCTCATAACCTTACTTTTGGTTTCAAGGTTTGCAGGATTCGCTGGCAAAATAACCACTCTGTACTCAGTTAAACAAGAATTTAGAGAGAGTTTATTGAATTAACAAAGATTACAGTACACTAATTAAGAAAAGAATAGTATAACTAAGAAAGAATAGTAAAGACAGGTTTATACATCACCAAATTGGGGAAGCACCTACATCCAGATCCAAGCAGTGCTGGGAAGTCCCTTGAAGAGCAATCTGGAGTCCCAGTTGGGAAGGTCCTGGTGGTGTGTCCACCCCATGGGTGAGACTTCAGTTTGCCACTTGAAGGAGCCCAGCTTTTAGCACCAGGCCGCAGGCTAATACCAATCAGTCTGCGTGCACGTTTGCAGCCCTGGTTATTGTCATAAATGCCTTGGTCTTAACTCGTAAGTCTTGGAATGTTCTTGATCCCCTGGGGCTGGCCAGACCCTCAAGGTTCAAGAAGTCCCATGACTTACCCTTTATCTTATCCAGTAGTTTACACCGTGTACTGGCGCCACCCCTGCTGGCCTGGGTGTAGCTCAGCAGTTTGGCATGCAGCCAGCTTTCTCATCATTGTCCAGAGAGAGGCCTGGAGCTGCCTCTGAAGCCTGAACAAGACTACTTCACTAGCTTTCCCAACACTTGACTACACTGACAATAGGATTTTACAATTTAACAAGCACTCTCCTAAAGTTTGGCACTTCGAACTAAACTTCCTTGTGTCCTGCTTGTGTCTGGAGAGTGAGGGAGGGCTAACAATAAGTTGACAAATTTTCCTGCTGCATGTATGTCAGCAAGCATGCCCTATAGTGGTACTAGTGCTGGGGTGAGATATGGCCCCAAATGCAGAGGTCAAAGTACCTTTGGTTTATGATAATGTCAGGAATTTACTTTTGTTTCCTCCAACCCCAACTTTTCATTATGAAAAATTTCAAACATAAAGGAAGATTGAAAAAAAATCTCAAAGATGATACCAACAGATGGAGAGATATACCATGTTCTTGGGCTGGAAGAATCAATATCATGAAAATGACTATACTACTCAAAGTAATCTACAGATTCAATGCAATCCCTATCAAATTACCAATAGAATTTTTCACAGAATTAGAACAAAAAATTTTACAGTTTGTATGGAAACACATAAAACCCCTGAATAACAAAAGCAATCTTGAGAAAGAAAAACAAAGCTGGAGGAATCAGCCTCCCTGACTTCAGACTATACTACAAAGCTACAGTAATCAGAACAGTATGGTACAGGCACAAAAACAGAAATATAGATCAATGGAACAGGATAGAAAGTCCAGAGATAAATCCATGCACCTATGGTCACCTAATCTATGACAAAGAAGGCAAGGATATACAATGGAGAAAAGACAGTCTCTTCAATAAGTGGTACTGGGAAAACTGGACAGCTACATGTAATAGAATGAAACTAGAACATTCTCTGACATCATACACAAAAATAAACTCAAAATGGATTAAAGACCTAAATGTAAGACTGGATACTATAAAACTCTTAGAGGAAAACATAGGCAGAACATTCTCTGATATAAATCACAGCAAGATCTTTTTTGATCCACTTCCTAGAGTAATGAAAATAAAAACCAAAATAAACAAATGGGACCTAATTAAGCTTAAAAGCTTTTGCACAACAAAGGAAACCATAAACAAAATGAAAAGAGAACCTACCAAATGGGAGAAAATATTTGCAAACAAAATGATCAACAAGGGATTAAGCTCCAAAATTTACATGTAGCTCATGCAGCTCAATATCAAAAAAACAAACAACCCAATCAAAAAAATGGGCAGAAAACCTAAATAAACATTTCCCCAAAGAAGACATACAGATAGCCAAGAGGCACATGAAAAGATGCTCAGTATCACTAATTATTAGAGAAATGCAAATCAAAACTACAATGAGGTATCACCTTATACTGGTTAGAATGGGCATCATCAGAAAATCTACAAACAATAACTGCTGGAGAGGGTGTAGAGAAAAGGGAACCCTCTTGCACTGTTGGTGGGAATGTAAATTGATACAGCCACTATGGAGAACAGTATGGAGATTCCTTAAAAAACTAAAAATAGAACTACCATACGACCCAGCAATCCCACTACTGGGCATATACCCAGAGAAAACCATAACGCAAAAAGACACATGTGGGTCTTCCGTGGTGGTACAGTGGTTAAGAATCTGCCTGCCAATGCAGGGGACATGGGTTCAAGCCCTGGTCTGGGAAGATCCCACATGCCACGGAGCAACTAAGCTTGTGTGCCACAACTACTGAGCCTGCACTCTAGAGCCCACGAGCCACAACAACTGAGCCCGTGTGCCACAACTACTGAAGACCACATGCCTAGAGCCCGTGCTCCGCAACTAGAGCAGCCACCACAATGAGAAGCCTGCTCACTGCAACAAAGAGTGATCCTGCTTGCCACAACTAGGGAAAGCCCACGCGCAGCAACAAAGACCCAATGTAGCCAAAATAACTAAACAAAATTAAAAAAAAAAAGACACATGCACCCCAATGTTCATTGCAGCACTATTTACAATAGCCAGGTCATGGAAGCAACCTAAATGTCCATCAAGAGATGAATGGATAAAGAAGATGTGGTACATATATACAGTGGAATATTACTCAGCCATAAAAAGGAATGAAATTGGGTCATTTGTAGAGACGTGGATGGACTTGGAGACTGTCATACAGAGTGGAGTGAGTCAGAAAGAGAAAAACAAATATCGTATATTAACGCATATATGCGGAATCTAGAAAAATGGTACAGATGAACCAGTTTGCAGGGCAGAAATAGAGACACAGATGTAGAAAACAAACGTATGGACACCAAGGGGGGAGAAGGGTGAGGTGGGATGAGTTGGGAGACTGGGATTGACATATTATACACTAACGTATATAAAATAGATAACTAATGAGAACCATGCTGTACAGCACAGGGAACTCCACTTCGCTGTACAGTTGTAAAACAACTATACCCCAATTTAGAAAAAATGGGTAGAAGATCTAAACAGATATTTCTCCAAAGAAGACATACAGATGGCCAAGAGGCACATGAAAATATGCTCAACATCACTAATTATTAGAGAAATGCAAATCAAAACTACAATGAGATTTCACGCTGTTCAGAATGGACATCATCAGAAAATCTACAAACAATAAATGCTGGAGAGGGTGTGGAGAAAAGGGAACCCTCCTACACTGTTGGTAGGAATATAAATTGATACAACCACTATGGAGAACAGTATGGAGGTTCCTTAAAAAACTAAAAATAGAGCTACCATATGATCCAGCAATCCCACTCCTGGGCATATATCCAGAGAAAACCATAATCCAAAAAGATACATGTACCCCAATGTTCATTGCAGCTCTATTTACAATAGCCAGGGCATGGAAGCAACCTAAATGTCTATCGATGGAGGAACGGATAAAGAAGATGTGGTACATATATACAATGGAATGTTCCTCAGCCATAAAAAAGAATGAAATAATGCCATTTGCAGTGACATGGATGGACCTAGAGATTGTCATACTGAGTGAAGTAAGTCAGACAGAGAAAGACAAACATCATATGATATCACTTATATGTGGAATCTAAAAAAATGGTACAAATGAACTTATTTACAAAACAGAAACGGACTCACAGACATAGAAAACAAACTTATGGTTACCAAGAGGGAAGAGGGAGAAGGATAAATTGGGAGATTGAGATTGACATATACACACCACTATATATAAAATAGATAACTAATAAGAACCTACTGTATAGCACAGGGAACTCCACTCAATACTCTGTAATGACCTATATGGGAATAGAATATAAGAGAGTGGATATATGTATATGTATAACTGATTCACTTTGCTGTATAGCAGAAACTAACACAACATTGTAAATCAACTATAGTCCAATAAAAATTAAAAAATACAACAAAAAAGGGAAGAAAAAAGAAGAAAACATCTTAATGAACATCTGAATACCTACCATTTAGATTAGACATTTGTTAACATTTTACTATCTTTGCTTTATCTTCTCTATTTTCTGATCCATTTGGAAGTAAGTTACAGACGTCAAGCATTCCATCTTAAATAATTCAGGTACATATCTTAAAAGTAGGGGCATTCTCCTACATAATGATTATACTATTAGCAGTACTTCCCTACTATCAGTTGATATCCAGGACATATTCAAATTATCCAATTATCTCCCAAACTGTCTTTTATAGCTGTATTTTTTCTAAAGCCAAGATCTAACCCATTTGGCTATTAAGTGAGTCTGACTCTTAAAGAAAAATAGGAATTATTGAATAAAAAATATATCAAAAGCCCAAAATAGAGAGTAGTGGGTGTAAAAACACAGGGGATGGTTAAAGGGAACAGCAGAGCAATATCCTATGACCCAACAGCCAACAGAATTTGTGGGAAATGATTTTAAAGGAGCATGAAGAACCAGACCATGAACAATTTTGAATATTATTACTCCAAGAAGCTTTGAATTCATTCTTCTGTTGAGGTGGGTTTTACCATCCTATAAAATTTGACAATGTCAGGACTGAATACTCAGCCGTAGAAGAATCTCGCTAGCAAGATATTCGTTAGTACTGGTCTCCTTTCTACCTAAATCCTTCCACTACAGCATCTTAAAGAATTGGATACTTAAAGCAGTCCTCTTCAATGTTTGACTTACAGCTGACCATGTCCAAGTCTTTTTCACCTAGGGGGTTTCGTTTATTCTCAAACGGACAGCATATTTTTCCTTTAAAGGACTGACGTGCCTCCTCAAAGGTTACCCAGTTGGTCCTAGGCAAAGGAAGGCCACAGGGGAACCCTCTCCCTGCTTTCTGGAAGCCTATCACAGGGGTTTTCATCACAGACCCTCTAGGGCTGGAACCTATGTTGTCCTGGTCATTTATAAGGATGAGGCTTTGCCTTTTCTGATGAAAATGTGGAAGTTCATTGTACCAGTTATAATTAGCTTACCATTGATGTGAAAACCACATGTAATTCAGCATTTTCCCCCTTTATTTCTAGCTGAGGACTCAAAGGCCAAGAGAGGTTAAACTACTTCTCTGGGGTCACAGTGCAAGACAGTGGGGAATAATCACCTTCAGTGGACATGGCTATGTGCCAGTTACTGAGTTCTGTGATCTACAGAGCATGTCTCCCTGGCGGGATTACCTGATCAACTCACATGGTATCAGATGTGCAGGGAGCTGTAGTTACTTTAACTCTCTGTACCTGCTTTGACTTTTCTCATGGTCCCCCAGCCCTTGGAGAGCTATGACCACGCCCACTTGTCAACGGCTATTGGCGAGTCTTTTTCAGTTTTACCTCTCTTAGTTTAATCATTTAGGAGAGTTGAAGTACAGCCTCTGATGATGATTCTTTCAGGTAAAAGTTCAGCCCTCTTGCTCTTCTCTCAAAAATGGCTTCTGGGTGTTTGGGGGAGGGCAGAGAAAAGGGATCCTTGTATCCACCCTCCCTTAGGTTGGGTTTTCCAGAAGTAGACCTAGAGATGAGGATTCTTTAAAGAAATGCTCCCAAGGAGTGCCTGGGAGGGAGTCCTCAGGGGGCTTCTAGCATGCTGGTAACATCTTGATCTAGAGAGCTGTTTCACTGGTGCGTCATCGTTAGAAAATTTGTCAGGTTGTGTGTGTATTAGTGCACATTTATGTATGTATGCTACATTAAAAAATTCCAAGAGCTGGGGAGGGATAAATTAGGAGTTTGAGATTAACAGATACACACTGCTGTATATAAAAAGATAAACAACAAGGACCTAAAATAAGAAAAAAAAATTCCATCTATATATTTTTCTGGATATGGATATAGGAGCAACCAACTTTTCTTTACCATTTTGTGCTAACAATAGTATCTTTAAAAAAAATAGCTTTATTGACACATAATCCATGTACCATAAAATTCACTCTTTTTTTTTTTACATCTTTATTGGAGTATAATTGCTTTACAAAATTCACTCTTAAAACGTACAATTCAGCAGTTTTTAGTATATTCACAGAGTTGTTTAACCATTACCATTATTGAGTCTCATAACATTTTCATCACCCTGCCCCCCCAAAGAAACCCTATACCATTAGCAGTCACTCCCCGTACACTCCTGCCCTATCCTGGCAACCACTAATCGATTTTGTATCGCTGTGGATTTGCCTATTTTTGACAGGTCATATAAATAAAGTCATACAATGTGTCATTTGTGACAGGCATCTTTCACTTAGGATACTGTTTTCAAGGTTCATCCATGTACTATATCAGTATATCATTCCTTTCTATTACCAAATAATATTCCATTGTGTGGATATGCTATATTGCGTTTATTGATTCATCAGTTGATGGACATTTGGGTTGTTTCTGTTTTTTGGTTATTATGAATAATGCTACTATGAGCATTCATGTTCAGGCTTTTATGTGGACATATGTTTTTAGAGCTATTTCTATTTAACCAAATAGAAACTTAAACACTTGCACATTATACAACAGTCTTCCAATTTACCTTTTAGATTAAAGAAGAAGTCAATACAGTAATAGAATATTTAGAACTACGACTCATATTCACATTGTATTAAAACTCAGAGTGTTACATCAAAAGTGCACTCAGAGGAAATTTCATACACTTAAATGTTATCACACTGAAAAGAAGAAAAATGAGTGAATTATGCATTCACCTCAGGAAACTCAAAAAGAACAAGAGGAACAATAACAAACAGGAGGAACCAGTAAAAAATAGGAGGAAGAGCCAGCCAAGTAACGGTGTAATTTCAGGCAAAGGCAGGTAGACGGTAGTCTCAACTGGTCCTGCAGGGAACTCTGAGGTCTTAAGTGCTTTCCCAAAGTAGTCCCCACTTGAGGACTTAAGGTGAAGAGATTGCGCTTTCTTATTCCCTCCATAGTCATTCCAGTAGCCTGAAGAAGAGTTCATCTCTTCATCTCCAAAGAAGAGTCTCAAGTGCAGGCATTGGAGGCAAAAGCACACTGGAAGGGGTCGGGGGGGGGCTGTTAGGAGACACCAGGGAATCTGGGCAGAGCATTGACAGTGTCCACCTCATGGTGTCTTCTGGCTTTCCTGGTCTTTGTAGAATTGTCCTCTGTCTACATGGTCACATCTTACCACATGGGCCAAGAGAACAGACTGGATTACGTAAGCTGCTAGAGGTGGCAGCTCGTATAACTGAGAGTACACTTAACTGGCTTGGCCAGGACCTGGGAGCCTTCCCATGTGACCGTGCCTTGTTTAACTCGTGCACCTATATGCACGCCTATGCACTCAGACCTGCCACGCTTCACATTGGCACACCCTCCCCTGTTCATGGCTTAGGCAGCTTACCGCAGGGTCTTGGCTCTGAGGTGACCTTGTTCTTTCCCACTGTGAGTCCCAGAAAGCCCCTGGGCTCTCATCTCACATACCTTTCTATCTCCCCTTGGGGGCATGGGAGAACTTTCAAGTTCTGTCCACACCTAACTTGGATTCAAGAAAGCTAAACCCTGGCTCTTACTCTGCCTAACCCTGCTCTTGTTTGACCTGAAGGGGGCTGTCCCTGAAGCTGGAGTCTGGGCAGCCTGGGAGGCAATGTCCTCCTGTGCCTTAAAATTGAGTTTGTGAAAATCCCCTCTGGTCCTGTCACTTTGTCCAACTCTCAAAACCCGTGCCATTTTCAGAGAAGCGCATCTCCTTCCTCTTGCGTTTCTCTCTTCTCGAAATCCTATGAGAAGTAGCACATGTCGGGCTTTTCACTTTCTAGGTATCACATCCTCCTTACCTAGGGCAGCAGGCCCTGTGGCCTTGGCCAAATGTGGATGGGTTACTCAGCCTCACTATGGAAGATGAGTCAGCTCCTCTTGATAAGTTAAAGCTGGAGATAAGGGAATTCAGAAGTTCCTTTTCTTTTTTTAATTTTTTTAAAAAATTACTTATTTATTTTTACTTTTGGCTGCCTTTGGTCTTTGCTGCTGCGTGGGCTTTTCTCTAGTTGCAGCGAGCGGGGGCTACTCTTCGGGGGCTACTCTTCGTTGCGGTTCGCAGGCTTCTCATTGGGTGGCTTCTCTTGTTGCAGAGCACGGGCTCTAGGCACGTGGGCTTCAATAGTTGTGGCACTCGGGCTCAGTAGTTGTGGTTCTTGGGCTCTAGAGCGCAGGCTCAGTAGTTGTGGCGCCCGGGGCTTAGTTGCTCCGTGGCATGTGGGATCTTCCCAGACCAGGGCTTGAACCCGCGTCCCCTGCACCGGCAGGCAGATTCTTAACCACTGGGCCACCAGGGAAATCCAAAAATTCCTTTTCTTTTGACAGAACTTTGCTTTTCAGTCTTGCTATGCATTTGAAAATTCTATTTTCCAAGTCAGAGGCTAAACTATAGCTTTCTTTCTCTTTGCATTCTTGTTTAGCAGTCCTAGTTCCCCCCAAGGCAGATGGATGCTTCAAGCTGCCTAGAGAGACCTGTCTCTAGAAGAAAGGGGGGGTGTTGGGGGGTCAGGGGAAAAACATTAATGTTATTATTAGAGCCGTACAATTCTGACCCAATATTCCGACTTACAACTTGAAGGTTGGTATCAGGCTGTAGATTCTATCTAATCATCCAAATTGGTTAGGAGACAAAATCCCTGAAGCCGATATCTGCTACTATTGAAACAGAGAAGGACCCTGTGGGGCTCCTGGGCACTGAAGCCTTTTTGTCCCAGTTTCTTGTAGGCAAGACTCCAGCCTCCATGACCTTCCCTGAGGGCAGATTTGAACAGTTGCTAATCAAGGGAGGAGCAGCCAGAAAACCACCTGAGGCGAGATTAAAGGAACCAGAGAAGCTCATCAAGATTAGGAGATCTTGCACATGCCCTAATCTTATCAGCAACCCCACCCTTGAGCTATTGTTATAAAACCCCTCATCAAATCCTCCCAGGTTGGGACACATAGTTTTCTTTCCAGGCAGGAGCCTGCTGTGTCCCCCTTTGCCTGGCAAAGCAATAAAGCTATTCTTTTCTACTTCACCCAAAACTCTGTCACTGAGATTCGATTCACACTGGTGCAGAGAGGCCGAGCTTTCAGCATCACTGTTGGCATGTCATCAACACATGTGCAATCTCCACCTCAATATTCCACTCAGTGTGTGGCACCCAAAATTGTAGAAAGCTGTAAATGATCACAAAAATGATCATTCCTTGCAGTAGACCACTATTTTTTACAATTGACTATAATTTTAAGAAAATGGCGTAACCTCCTAGTTAGTGGGTTCTTTAGTCCCCAACTCAAATGGCCTTTTATGGGTTTTTCCTTTTGCTTCAGACTCCAGTAGGGCTCTGCATGGTACTGTTACTTGTCCAGTCTTTATTTAAATTTTTGATATTTTGTTCATCATAGATATTTTTGCATTAATTTTTGACCTTTAAAAATTATACATTAAAATATTACATATCTTGATTACTGAGGTTTTCTTTTGGTTAAAACAAAATTTTATTCTTTTTCTTTAATTGAAATATAGTTGATGTACAATGTTGTGTTAATTTCTGTTGTACAGCAAAGTGATTTAGTTATTCATATACATATATTCTTTCTTACATTCTTTTCCATTATGGTTTATCACAGGATATTGAATATATACCCTGTGCTATACAGTAGGACCTTGTTGTTTATCCATCCTATATAAAATAGCTTGCGTCTGCTAACCCCAAATTTCCAATCCATCCTTTCCTTACTGATTACTGAGTTTTTTGATACCCCCTTAAATTCTGCACCTGGGGCAAGTGCCTCTCTTGCTTCACTCTCTTGTCCTTGAGATACAACTCCACACAGCCTTTTCTCACGTCACTAAATGGATTCAAAATTTTCTTTATATTCTAATGAACTTACTGCTAGAATAATCTATGTACATGTCTTATTACCATCTTCCTCCCTCAGTTGTAAGCCACTGGAGTCTAGAATCCTGTTTTGATTCACCTTTGCATCCTTTTAACAACTGCTAAAGTACCTTGTACAATAAAGTTTTATTTAAGGAGTAAAGCACATTCTGTTTCCTAAGGAGGGAAAATGTAAAATACATTTTAGAAAAATGTATATCAGAATGGTCAGTTGTTTTTTTTCTTTTTGGAGCAAGTGTGCTTTTAGGTCATCTTGGAAATTTACTTAATATTGAATACCTTATTTTTGTATGATGCAATATAAGTGAATCATTACTCTATTACATGCAGTTTCTGTCCCCTTAGCATGTCATGAATAAGTAGTTAGAAAGGTGGTAGAGAAATACACTGAAGAGAAGAGGGATAAAAATCTAGAATTAAATGTTTTCCCTTTGTAGTCTACCAAAAGGATAATCCACATGCAGATACCCAGGAGTTGATTGTACAATTTATCTTTAAGCAGTTTGATGCAGTGTTGCCATAGGACATGACACAGTAATTTATTTCTAAAATGTTAGATTCCGTTAGTATTTTCAGATCAAACTTTGTTTTCTTCTTGACATAATTGATTACTGCTTTCATTGGGATTTATTTTAAAGTAATTCTGAACTGAAAAACTGCAAGGAAAGTAAAAACTGCACATTTCTCTATTAGGGCAGCTGTGTCTAGAACAGCACAGCAAGATGCTTTTTTTTTTTTTTTTTTTTTTAGCTATTTGATTTCTCTATCTCTTTATTGCTCTAATCATTGTAGAAAGGACTCCAAGTCACACATCAGTCTTTTGAATGAATATTATGGGCCACATAGGTTGAAAACATTCCACCATCAGCAGTAGTGATTGAGTACATGAAACACAGAGATTTGAGGGTACTGTGAATGAATTGTGCCTTTTTAGATGCTTTACTTCCACTATACAGTCAAGTCCTTTCTGGCATTTCCCCACATCCATCAGTTAGCTATTGCTGTATAACAAAAATCCCCAAATTTTCATAGCTTAAACCAATAATCATTTATTATTTCTTATGAATTTATAGATTGACAGGGAGGTTCTGCTGACCTGGAATAGGCTTGGCTAGTCTTGGGTAGGCTCCCTCATGGGTCTATGGCCAGCTGGTGTGTCAGCTGGGGGCCAGGTGGTCTAGGACTGGCCAGGATGGGAGCTTACATTGCTCTGTAGCAGGCGAGCCTGGGCTTGTTACCATGGCAGTGGTGTGGGTCCAAGAGGAAGAGAGCAAAAACATGCAACTCCCTCTTCGAGTTTAGGCCCAGTACTCTCATACTGTTGTTTCAGCTTCAATCTATGGCCAAAGAAAGACATAAGCCCATCTGAGAATCTCTGGAATGAGCTACAAAGTCACATCACATGAGGCATGGATCCAGGGAAGGGAATAATTGGGGTGAGCCCTTTTTAGAATCAATCTACCATACAGCATGAGATGGTCTCTTGACTTATTCTCTAAAATATTTGAGATAGATTTCAGAATATATACAGTTATACAAAAAATTTTAACATGATAAATAAAAATGTAAGATTAGGGTTAGGGTTAGCAGAATTCTAAGATGATCCCCAAGATTCCTGCCCCTTGGTATACATGTCATCTATAATCTTCTCCCCTTGAGTTTGGGCAGGATCTGTGGATACAATGGGATAGTTACTCCCTTAAGTTACATCAGATGGCCAAAGTGATAGCATGGCCACTTCCATGACTATGTGACGTTGTGTAAGACTATCTTTGCAGACTGGAGAGGTTCTCCTGCTGGCTTTGAAGAAGTAAGCTGTGATGCTGTGAGAGGGCTGGGAGAGGGCCCTGTGACAAGGAACCGTGAGGGCCTCCATGGAGCTGAGAATGGCCCCTGGTTGACGGCCAGCAAGGAAGTGGGGACCTCAGTCCTACATCTGTACAAAACTAAATTCTGCAAACAACTATGTGATCTTGAGTTCCAGAAAGGAATGCAGTCCAACCATCACCTACACTGCAGCTTTGTGAGACCCTAAGCAGAAGAATCAGCTAAGCTCTGCCAGACTCCTGACCCATAGAAGCAGAGATAATAAACGCATGTTGTTTTAAGCCACTAACCTTGTGGTAATTTGGTATGCAGCAGTAGAGAACTCATACATCAGGGGGAAAATCCAACTAAGACTTTAAGATCCAGACATTTGGAAAATGAGAACAAAGTTTTGTAGACACCACAGATAGGGGTTTTGGAGAGTTATTAAGTTGAAACACAAATTTAATTATGAGATTCTTGGAGGCCAAAATCAAAGGGAAAATATAATCTTTACTATTGCATTCACTTTTGTGCGAAGCATGTCATTCCTCTTTCAGACTTGAAAGACATGAGCATTCCAAATGTGAATGGGATATTCACAGTTCACAATTCATTCAACAATTCACAATTGTTACCAATCAGTATCAATCCTTGGGTAGTAATATCAGAAAGTTGCAGCTGATGTGTGGGATTTAGAGATATGTGAGCTATCAAGACAAAAGGACGATTCAATTTAAGGGGTACTCCACAGTTGTTGCTGGGTTAGAAAGTCAGATGGGATTGTCTAAAAAGCACTGGTATTCAAGTGCAACTGTAGCAGATGAGATTTCTCCAAGACAGAAGCAGCAGCTCCCCAGTGGAAAATCTCTCACATCTCCCAGGACGAGCACAGTGAGGGAGGGGACCAGCTTTAGCACCTCCTACCTCTGCCACCAACCTTGCCATCCACAAGACCCAACTGATGAGGAGTCATGGATCGATTTGGGCTGGAGGGTGAGCCGGGCTGAAGAGGCAGCTAGAAGAATCCCTCAGTAATCTTGGTTTGAGATGGAGGTATTCTGGACTAGCAATGTGGTGATGGGGACAGAAGTGGGTGGTTTGGAGAGAAATTTAAGGGGTGTCTGATTAATGGAAACACCAAATGGGGGTACCCAGAGATGTAGAAGGAAAACTACAAGAGAGGAATATCACAGAAACCAAGGAGGAAGTCATTTCAGAAGAGAGTGGTCAGCCACTTCGGGTGCTACAGGGAGATAAATTAAGATAACTGGGAAGTTTTCATCACATGTGTCAGGTCAGGGGTGATCTGAGATCTTTAGTAATGAAAGGGGAGAAAATGGGATCCAGAATCCAGGTGAAAGACTCACCTTGGATAGGAGGGACAAATTTTCCTACCAATGAGTGAGAAAAAGAGGCAAGGAAGCTGCTTTCCTTCCCCCCAGAGGAGAAGGGTAGGAAAGGGAATTTAATGTAGTTCCTACTGGATTTTTTCCACTTTCTCTGTCAAGCAGGAAGAGAGTGGCACTGAGGGTAAGTGAGGACATTCCTTGAGCTGGCCACTGCACATGAGAGGCAAAGATGGCCATCACAAATTGAGGCACTTCCTGGAATTCCCTGGTGGTCCAGTGGTTAGGACTTGGCGCTTTCATTGCTGGGGCCAGGTTCGATCCCTGGTTGGGGAACTAAGATCCTGCAAGCTGCGTGGATTGGCCAGAAAAAGAGAGGAATTTCTGGTCAATGGTAAGGATCAACTGTGGATGCAGAACATGGTGTTTTCTGTATCTCCTCACTCACCATTAGTTGAGGGCTGCTTACAGGGCACTTAGCACTACTGAATGCCCTGTGAACTCTGGCTGAGTCTGCTCCACAGACATACAAAGTCATCAGAGATAGAGGTGTAGGTATCCTTGGTAAGCAACCATTGGGGGATGGAGGTAGATGCTGAGGTGGATGGGTGGGGCACTGATAGGTGTACGATAGCCATACGGAGGAGAAAATATCCAAGTTTGGAGACAAAAAGGAAAGGCTAAGTGAGAGTCCCAGCAGAGAAGTGGTTGATGTGGTGTGATGGAGCATGGGATCTAGTCTGGATAAGGAAGGAAATAAAATTAGGAAGGGGTTGAGAGATTCTACAGAGGGGGAGACAAGGAGAGCTCCGTGGACCCAGATCTCTTAAGGAGAGCAGAGCAGGTATAATGAGTAGAGAAATAACCAGGTGGGAAAAACTTGCACATTGGAGTTGGACATTTTACAGATGGTCCAGTTATGCATCCATGACAAGACCACAGCATGTGTCACAGGAGCCGGTTGCTGAAATACAGAAGATGCACATCCTAGAAACTAAAGAGGTCAAGGGCCTGTGAAGCAGAGATACTGAATGATATTTCTTGGGCAGTGCAAGATCTGGACTGTGAACAGGCACCAATATTTTGATGATTGTGAGGGAAAGACTAGGGCATAGATCGTCTGAAAGCTCCAAGAGGGCAGGGATAACATCTCTCATCTTTACCACTATATCCCAGTGCCTACCACAGTGTCTTGCAAATTACCTCCACTCCCTCAATTATTGGCTTCAAACAACGATCAACATTTATCAGCTCCCAGTTTCTGTGAATTAGATATTGAAGAGCAGCTTAGCTGGGTGCTTCTGGTTCAAGGTCTCTCATGAGGTTGCAGTCAAGATACTGGCTGGTGCTGTGGTCATTTGAAGTCTTTTTTTAAAAAATGATATGAATGCATATTTATTGACAAGGAACACTACTATGGTTATTATTAAGATATAAAAGCGAGATGCACATAGAGTTACCATATGACACAGCAATTCCACTCCAAGGTATATACCCAAGTGAAGTGAAAACATATGTCCACATAAAAACTTGTCCACATGTGTTCACAGCACCATTATTCATAATAGCAAATGTCCATTGACTGGTGAATAAACAAAATATGGTATGTCAACACAGTGGAATATTATTCAGCCATAACAAGGGATGATGTACTGATACATGCGACAACATAGACGAATCTTTATAAACATTATACTAAGTAAAAGAAAGCCAGTCACAAAAGACCACATATTGTATGATGCTAATTATATAAAATGTCCAGAATAGGTAATTCCAGAGATGGAAAGTAGACGTAGACTGATGGTTGCTTAGGACTGAGTGGAGGAAACTGTTGATGAGTATGGGCTTCTTTTTGGGAAGATGAAAGTGCTCTGGAATCAGATAGTGGTGAGAGTTGCACAAGTCTGTGAATATGCTAATAACCATTGAAGTATACACTTTAATAGGGTGATTTTCCCAATGCCATTTTTTTTTTACAGAAATAGAAAAATCTATCCTAACATTAATCTGGAACCTCAAGGGACCCCAAGTAGTCAAAACACTCTTGAAAAAGAAGAATGAAGTTGGAGATCTCACACTTCCCTGATTTCAAAATTTACTATGAAGCTACAGTAATCAAAATAGTGTGGTACTGGCATAAAGACAGACATATAGGCCAATGCAATAGAATAGAAAGCCCATAAATAAATTCTTATATATATGATCAAATGATCTGTCCAAGCGTTCCAAGACCATTCAGTGGGGAAAAGACAGTCTTTTCAACAAATGGTGTTGGAAAAACTGGATATCCACATGCAAAAGAATGAAGTTGGTTCCTTATCTTATACCATATACAGAAATTAAAACAGATTAAAGACCCAAATGTAAGACCCCAAGCCATGAAAATCCTAGAAGAAAACAGGGGAAAAGCTTCATGACATTGGATTTGGCAATGATTTATTAGTATGACATCAAAAGCACAGGCAGTAAAACCAAAAATACACAAGCGGAACTATATCAAACTTAAAAACTTCTGCTCATCAAAGGATACTATCAGCAGAGTGAAAAGGTGACACATGGAATGGGAGAAGGTATTTGAAAATGCTATATCTGATAAGGGGTTAATATCTAGAACACAAAAAAAACCCCTACAACTCAACAATAGAAAAACAAATAACCTGATTTTAAAAGGGGCAAAGGATTTGAATAGACATTTCTCCAAAGATGATGCAAATGGCCAACAAGCATAAGAAAAATGCTCAACATCACTAATAATTAGAGAAATGCAAATCAAAACCACAGTAAGTATACTCAATACATATTGTAATAACCTATAATGGAAAAGAATCTGAAAAAGAATATATATATTCTTTGAATCACTGAATCACTTTGCTGTACACTTGAAACTAACAACATTGTAAATTAACTATACTTCAATAAAACAAACAAACAAACAAAATACAGTGAGATATCACTTCACACCATTGGGATAGCCACTATCAAAAGAATAGAAATTAACAAGTGTTGGCAAGGATGTGGAGAAATTGGAACCCTTCAGCACTGTTGGTGGGAGTGTGAAATGGTACAACCACTATGGAGAACAGTATGGAGGTTCCTTAAAAATTAAAAATAGAATTACCATATGATCCTGCAATCCCACTTCTGGGTATATGCCCAAAAGAACTAAAAGAGGGTCACGAAGAGATATTTCCACACACATGTACATAGCATCACTGTTCACAATAGCCAAGAGATGGAAGCAACCCAATGTCCACTGATGAATGGATAAAAAAAATGTTGTATATACATAAAATGGAATATTATTCAGTCCTAAAACTTAGAGATCCTGTCACATGTTTCAACACGGATGAACCTTGAGGACATTATGTTAAGTGATATAAGCCAGTCACAAAAGACACTGTATGGTTCCATTTATATGAGATATCTAAAGTGGTGAAATTCATAGAGACAGAAACAGAATGGTGGTTGCCAGGCCTAGGGGAATGGGGAGATGAACTTTATTTATTTATTTATTTCCTTACTTATTTTTGGCTGCATTGGGTCTTCGTTGCTGCATGCAGGCTTTTCTCTAGTTGCAGTGAGCGGGGATTACTCTTTGTTGTGGTGCACGGGCTTTTCATTGTGGTGACTTCTCTTGTTGCGGAGCATGGGCTCTAGGCACACGGGCTTCAGTAGTTGTGGCACGCGGGTTCAGTAGTTGTGGCTCTCAGGCTCTAGAGCGCAGGCTCAGTAGTTGTGGCCCACAGGCTTAGTTGCTCTGCGGCATGTGGGATCTTCCTGGATCAGGGCTCGAACCTGTGTCCCCTGCATTGGCAGGCTGATTCTTAACCACTGTGCCACCAGGGAAGCCCTGGGGAGATGCAGTTTAATGGGTTTAGTTTCAGTTTAGCAAGACAAAAAGTTCTGGAGATCTGTTGCACAGTAGTGTGAATATATGTAACACTACTGAACTGTATGCTTAAACTGGTTAACATAGTTAAAAAGAAAAAAGGGTGGATTTTAGGATATGTGCGTTATATCTCAAAAAAAGTTATATGAAAAAATTTTAAAGCAAGTTGCAAAACTGTTTGTTAAAAATGTGTATATAGAACAGAAATAAAATGTAAGAATCTATTGAAAATGTTAACAGTGGTTGGATTACATGTGAAAATCTATACTTTTCTGCACTTTCAGACTTTTCTTCTGGTGATAATGTGTTACCTTAATATATAAAAAACAAAGCACTTCCTCTGTTTAGGGGTCAAAACAAGAAAGGTGATACTTGAGCTGGAGTGTTTGTAGTCACAGGAGATGGCGATTCACTAACTTTTGGCTCACTTGGGGATGTGGCTGACCCTTGCGACTCCTAGCTGGCTGGCCGGTCTGGAGACAAAGCATCACTGCTGTCTTTGTCAAATGATAAATTGCCGTGAGTTTGAGGACAGTCGTCCTTCCCAATGCTTATAATTACCTCCTTAACACTGGAGTCTACAGGAAGGTTGTTTTTCTCTACCAGCTCCATAGGACCAGGTCTTTGAGCAATCTTTTCATTCAGATCATCAGCTAGTCGAGCTCTTTTCAACTTCATCCGAGAAGCCTGCAAGGATGGCTCTGCAAACGTTCTTTCTAAAATGGGCATCCTGACAAGTTCAGAACCATCGGGTCAGCTCCAGATCTTGTGCTTCAAAGAGTTTATGGTTCTGGCCCCTTCCAAGTCTTTTAATTGCTCCTGGAGTGCCGCTGGGCTCTTCGGAGGTGGCATGATGCCCTGGTCCATTAGCTGTCCTCTCGTCCTCTTTGTTGCAGCCTTGGCTGGAGCATAATCTTCCTTTTGTTCCGAGGGGCCAGGTGCTGACTGGAGAGCAAGGAGAGCCCCTGCAATTTGTGGGCAATGGCTTCGCTTGGAGGACTTGGAGAAAGATGGGTTAAAAGGTCCCACTTCATCCTCGGTGTCTAGTGTCCCTGTGTGACCCATGGTGTTCCAGCCTCTGGCGGCAGAGGCTACGAGACACCTCTTAAATGTGGCCTGTTGAAGAGACTCAGTAAAAATATTTAATTATTTTACTGTCTTACACTCTCTTTCTTAGCACCTTAGCACCTAGTCGAGCTCTTTTCAACTTCATCCGAGTAGCCTGCAAGGATGGCTCTGGGAGGAAGCTCCCAGGCCACCTCCTCCCCGCGCACTGCCGCCCGCAATCTCACGAGACCGTCACTTGCCGTCTTGACTGAGGTTAGAGGATCCACTTCCGAGGTGTCTTCCCTCATTTGGCTGACACGTTGGTGTTGGTTGTTGGCAGCAGTCCTCAGCTCCTTGCTACGTGGCCGTGTGTTGAAGTACAGGACACAGGAGTAAAAATTAAGTGTGCAACTTTAAAAATAGGGGGTTCCGTTTGGAGCATTTCATTTGAAGGTGCCTCAGGGACAACTTTAGGGATTTCGAAGGGCAGTTAGATATATGAGTCTGGTGATCAGAGGCAACGATGGAACGAAAATGAAGATTTAGTAGTCATCAATACATAGGCAGTAACTCAGACCATGGAGTGAATGAGACGCCTAACAGGAAAACATCAGAGGAGGGAGTTTTGGAACAGGCAGGGGAGATGCTGGGATCATGGGAGAATCCACAGCCTCAATTTGAGAAGGTTGTCAAGGAGACACTGGTCCTGGAGAAGGGTCACATTCAGTCATGGCCAGCAGTCCCAGGGAACAGAGAGATACAAGCACCAAGGCAAATACGGGAAGCCAGGTGAACTGGGGGAGGAGGAATGAGGCAGTAGAAGCACATGAGGGCACGAGAGAGGAGGATTTCTGAGGATGACAGAGATGAGGGTCACGGATGGAAATACCCAAAGGGTATAGAACTTGGGTTATCTGTTTTTCTGTGTTTTCCCTTGTTAGGATATCACTGCTGGCTCACTCTAGGAGTTGGCTCTGTAGCAGGTGGCTGTCCTGGGTTTTTAGGGCACAGAGCCTAGCAAGATGAAAATAGGAGAAACTGAAGACAGAGATTGATTTTTCAACGTGGTTGAGTGGCAGGTGATGTTGGTGTCCTATCTGACAGGAGCTATATCTCCCCCTTAGCAGGTTCTTAACTGACGCCAGATCCTCATACCTGAAGCCATGGACACTGCATGAGAAGCCACTATAACGCCTGAACCCAGGATCAGAACTCTTCCCACCTCAGCTTGCTACCATCATCTTTGTCCCTTGTCACATATGAGCTGACTCTTATTACCAGCTTGTAGAAATCCATTCCCAGGCCTTGTTTTGCCTTGGAATTCTTGCCCAGACGGTTGGGGCTAGGACACTCCCTGGAAGACTCTCAACCTTTGATGGAATTAACAGCCATGATGATTTGGAGGCCGGAATTATCTCCTGGTAAATCTATCAGCTAGATTGCTTAGAGCTGGAACTGGGATGAAGAGCCCTACATGGGAGAACATAGCCTGGAGAGATCAAGCCCAAAAGCCAAATCCAGAGGATCAGAGACCAGGATCCATGAATGTGGTTCTGCAGATCCAGGATCACAGTGAGAAGAGACCAGAAACAATAATTAATAATAACCATAGGAATTCCCTGGTGGTCCAGTGGTTAGGACTCCGTGCTTCCACTGCAGGGGGCATGGCTTCAATACCTGGTTGGGGAACTAGGATCCCACATGCCATGTGGTGTGGTCAAAAAAAAAAAAAAAGATAACTGTAATCAACATTTTTTTTTTTTTTTTTTTTTTTTTTTTTTTTTTTTTGCGGTACGCGGGCCTCTCACTGTTGTGGCCTCTCCCGTTGCGGAGCACAGGCTCCGGACGCGCAGGCTCAGCAGCCATGGCTCACGGGCCTAGCGGTTCCGCGGCATGTGGGATCTTCCCGGACCGGGGCATGAACCCGTATCCCCTGCATCGGCAGGCGGACTCTCAACCACTGCGCCACCAGGGAAGCCCTGTAATCAACATTTTTGAGAGCTCACCCTGTGCCAGATGCTGTGCTAAGCTGCCCTACTGATCCTGTTTCATTTTCACAGGAATGTTTTGAGGCAGGTCTTATTGTCATCCTCACCTTATGGATAAGGAAACTGAGGCTTAGGGAGTTTAAGCAATTGGCTCATGATATATAGCTGGCAAGTAGCAGAGTGAGGTTGAAACCAATGCATTCTCACCCAGAGCCTGCATTTCCATCCATGATGCTATCCCCTGAGCTGTGGCTGAGAATCCTATTGGGGTTTGGGGCTCTTCTTCACCAACTAGCAGCTTTGATGCAGATCTTGGCTGAGGTCTTGGTGTGTGTGAGAGGCTTCATGACATTTGTTCTGTTTCCACTGTCTTGGTTTGTGGTTCCAAATAGAATTTAAGGGAAAAGCCAGTTCTGCAGGGATGGTTCTGGGAGGGTGTATCTGTTAAGAAGATATTGAGCTTAGTGCGGCAGAAACCCAACTTTAACCCATATTTTATTATATTCCAAGGATGCAGGGGATTTTCTGGAGCCCAAAGATAGGCATGTGGCTGAGATTCAGGAACCAATGGAAACAGCCCTTGAAAACTACCAGGATAGTATCTAAGAATCTTATCTCTATATTTCAGGCTCTCTGTCTGTCTGTCTCTGTTTCTGTATCTATGTCTGTCTCTCTCCCTCTCTCTGTCCCTTTGTCTATCTATTTATCTCTCTTTTTCTCTATCTCTCCAGACATATTTTTTTCAACCTCTCTAGTTGTAGAATGGAAACCATGCCCTTGATCCCTGATGGTTCTGGAACTTTACATCAATCTCAAAGTGTGGTCCCCAGACTAGCAGCATTAGCCTCACCTGTGAAATCACTAGAATGTAAAATCTCAGGCCCTATAGAATCAGAAACTCTGGGTGGGGCCCAGCAGTCTGTTTTAACAAGCCCTCCAGGTGATTCTAATGCATGCCTAGTTTGAGAACCACTGGTTTCTATCTTACAGCGTCAGCCATCTGGAGAGAGACTGACCCATTTGCACCCCCAGAGTCAACATTTTCAGCAAAGGGTTATGGACACAGCTTGAGTCTTGGGTCCACCTCTGCACTGATTAGCTGCAGCCTGAGAGCTGCGTCATGCTGTAACCTTACTCATTCCACTGCAAAACACCTGGACAGACGTGGAGGTGGGATCAGTTCCAGAAAATAGGCAGTCTGGAAAAGAAGTGGGGTGTAGGAGGAATGCTACATGGACAAAACAAGAGGAATTATGAGATCTCAGAACCTGAGAGTACTTACTGGCTTACTGGCTGGGCAAAGCCATGACAGGAGAGGACAGGGAAGTTAATGAAACCCAAGTGCCTGCCAGCCCAGGGGCAGCCTGTGGAATCAAGTTCCATACTGTTACTGAACTTGGGTTTGACTGCTCATTCCTCAAGAATCCAATACTAAGAGACAAGTGTGGGGTAGAAGGAAAGATAGCTTTACTGAGGAAGCCAGCAATCCCGGGGAGAAGGTGGACTCATGTCCCAAAGAACCAACTCCCCATTGCCGATCTGGGGACAAGAGTTTTTAAAGTGGGACTTTCATGGTGCACAGGCAGGGGTGGGGATGGGGGCTACATGCAGAACAGCACAGGAAGCTCTGACAGTCGTCTTGAAAGTGGTCATGCCGTGGTCTGATCAGCATCATCTTGATTGTTTTACGTACAGTTCATCTTCAATTCCAGGGTCAGTTTGTTCCCATTTCCTTGAGGCCAGTTCTCAGAACTGTGTAAGATGGAGTAGTTTATGTCATGGCTACAGTATGGTCATCAGGTCATTAACTTCTTCCACCTGATGGGGGTTTCAGTATCTGCAAAACAGCTCACAGGATAGGGCTCAGGACGTTATCTATAGCCCTTGAGGAGGGACTAAAGGTCTTTGACTTTGTTTAATGGCTAAAGTATTATTATTTTGTCTTGTTTTACTGCTTTCCTTTGCTTCTGCATTTTTTTCCCCTCTGATTAAATTTATTATTTGGCTAAAGTTTTTCTACAGACAAGAGGCAGTCACAGAGGACATGGTGTTGGTGGGCGCTCTGTCCCAGGAAGGCCCCATAGGGTCCTGCTCTGTTACAGTACTTCTTCAGGGTCATGACCGTTGGCCAGGGTCATGTGCAGAGCATTAAACTTGATACTGACTTATTTCTTGTCACCTTGTGTTCCTTTTCCCTGAGCAGTTCCCACCCAGCTTATCACCTGTTTTAGGTCCTGGAGGTTGTATTAATTACAGCAACAGTTCGAAAAGTCCAGTCCCTGGGCCCTTAAGGGTCTCTCAGACTCTTTCAGGCATTCCACAGGTCAGACTGTTTTCATAATAACACTAAGATTTTATTTGTCCTTTTCACTGTATTGCCATTTGCACTGATGGTGAAACTGCTGGTACCTCAGCACAAATCAAGGTTGTGATACCAAAATTCTAGTAACGGTTGTATTCTTCACTACCAGGCCCTCGCAGTATATATTTTTTAAAAAAGTCAGTTTCACTTACGAATGTCTTTGATAAAGAAATAGAAATTTTATTAAACTAATTAATAAAACAAAATTAATTTAATCAAATTTCAACCCTTGAGTGCATGTCTTTTTAATGTTCTGGGGGACAAAATGGGAAGTGTATGTAAACTACTTTTTCACATCCTGAACTGTGAGGGTTGTCTGAAGACAAAGTGCTTGCTTGAGCTGTGAGATGAATTAGCCTCTTTTTTGCAGAAAACCATTTTTACTTGAAAGAATGACTGATAGACAAGCTATAGTGGTTGGCAGATATTTCCTTAAGACTGTATTAAGGAAGCCTGTCACTTCAAGGAAAACAACTGACAGTATTTGTTGCCAATGATAGCATTCGAGCTTTCAAGTGAAAATTATAATTGTGGAAGACTTGTATCCACCACCATGAGCTTGACAGCTTCCCAATACTTAAAAAGTTTTTTTGATGAGATTTGTGGTGAATTTAACCAGTGTGATTTTTGCATATTGTCTAACGATGCATCAACATTTGGAAGATCTGCATAACTCAATGAACCAATATTCTCAAAATGACCAATTCATGAGACAAAATTGCACATGGGTAAGAGAGCCTTTCAAAGTGCAAGACAGACCAATGGATTTTAATGCAACAGGGTATGAAAGTTCATTTGTATGTTTTCAGATTTTACGTTACAACTAACTTTTAAGAAACTACCACTTGTCAAGTTTTAGGATAATATCAATAAGAAATACCCTAGATTATCTCAAATGGCTATTAAAATACCCCTCCCATTCCCAACTACATATCTGTGTGAAGTTGAATATTCTTCATATACTTCAATCAAAACAACAAAGCAAAACATATTGAATGCAGAATAAAATATGAGGATCCAGCTGTCTTCCATTAAACCAGAAACTAATGAGATTTTCACAAATGTAAAACAATACCTATTCTTCTCACGAATTTTTTGTTGTTGTTTTGGAAAATACAGCTATCTTTCATAAAAATGCTATTGATATTATTAACTTGTAATGGTTTTGTTATTGTTCAATGAATGAGAAAATAAAAATTTCTCAGTTTTAATTTCTAATGTGGTAAATATTGATACATATAACCCACATAAAAGTTTTTTGAGGTCCTCAACAATTTTCAAGATAGTAGAGGGGTCTGAAGACCAAAAAGTTTGAGAACTAGTGAGCTGGAGTACAGCTTAGCTATCGTAACTGAGAGTCATATACAGAAAAAAGAATGGCAAAGTGGTTCAAACAATATAGAAATTTCTCTCTTTTTAAGTAACAGTCCAGACATCCATAGGGAGGGAGTCCAGAGCAAGTGGTGACTTTGTTCCATGGGTCATGCAGGGCCAGTCCTTCTGTCTTCTTGCTCCAATATCCTCTAATCTGGGGTCTGTGGATAGAATTTAGGATGTCTATGAACTTGAGTTAAAAAACCTCTAACAGAGATATAGTGTTTCCTTCAATTATAGGCAACAACCCATAGTGATGTTAGCCAGACTGGTGACTTTGTCACCAATGGAAGGCACATGTATTATCAAATCATATTATAGTTACTGCAATTATCTCAAATTACCATTTCTATGCATCATTTTAAAACCATGTTAGTCATTGAACCCCCTCCCTTGTTAAATCTTGTTATGTAATATATCAATAAAGAAATACACAGAGTAAGGTATCATACATTAAAAAAAATTTTATAACTGTATTTCATTATGATTGGTTTCCTTCATAATTCTTATAATCCTTTTTTTTTTTTTTTTTTTGCGGTACGCAGGCCTCTCACTGTTGTGGCCTCTCCCGTTGCGGGGCACAGGCTCCGGACTCGCAGGCTCAGCGGCCATGGCTCACGGGCCCAGCCTCTCCGCGGCATGTGGGATCTTTCCGGACCGGGGCATGAACCCGTGTCCCCTGCATCGGCAGGCGGACTCTCAACCACTGTGCCACCAGGGAAGCCCTGTAATCCTTTGTATCTTTATGTATTTAAAGCATCATTCTGTTAAGGTCTCAGGGGGTTCACCAGCATGCCAAATCAGTCCATGATACAAAATGGACAAGAAGTCCTGTTCTAGGATCATGGTTGAAGAAGGAAAGAGAGTAGAGGGAAAAAACCCTTCTGATGAAGTGCCCCCAGCACTTGCTGCTCACATGCCATTGTTGGGAACTTAGTTATGGGGCCACATCTAGCTGGGAAATGTAGTTTCAACATGGAAGGTAATGTGTCTTGCTAAAACTTGAGGATGAGTGAGTGGGGGGTAAATTATCAAGGGAATATTGAACAATGGGGCCAGGGACAATTCATAGCCTTTTTCCAGAGTTCTTTGGGGCTCTACTTCTTCTCTGTTGACTATCCTCACTTTGTCTTTCTGTTTCTCATCCAGTCCCCTAGAGGCTGTTCTTCCTTCTCAATGATGAGTAGGTTTGTTCTCTGCTTGTCCACTCCAACCATCCTCTTCTGAACAGTCAGTGTCATAAAAAAAAAATGAAGTTTTGCCATTTGCAACAACAGGGATGGACCTGGAGGGTATTATGCTTAGTGAAATTAGTCAGATGGAGAAAGACACTATATGTTTTCGTTTATATGTGGAATCTGAAAAATAAAACAAGCGAATGAATATAGCAAAACAGAAACAGACTCACAGATACAGAGGACAAACTAGCAGTTACCAATGGGGACGGGTAAGATAGAGGTAGGGGATTGAGAGTTACAGACTACTAGGTATAAAATAAATAAGCTACAAGGATGTAATGTACAGCACAAGGAATATAGCCAATACTTCATAATAACTTTATATGGAGTATAATCTTTAAAAATATCGAATCACTATGTTGTACACCTGAAACTAATATAAGTCAACTATACTTCAACTATAAAACAACTTGCTCACAAAACAGATCTGAATATGTATGTGTGCAGATAAAGATACACAGACATGTATACATATAGTCTTTAAAACATAGATAGATGGTCAGGATTGATCAGATTCAATGCAAAAAATATCTATAGTAAATATCTTAAACCATGGTAATCACCTGTTAAAATACATTTCCACTGGAAAAAACTGTGCTAAAATTAGCAAGCTGATATGTCAAAATTAAAAAGGCTGGCAGGAGGATCTCAAAATATATTGTCTCCAAATAAATACAAAGTGAAAATATAATAACTTTCCAGTGGAGAAATCTGGTAGACAACCCCTTAATCAAGGTTAATAATAATAGTGACATACATAGTCTTAATAATAAGACAGTGACAATGTGCATCGCTTGAGACAGTACCCTAGGAAGGCACATCATCTCTGTGATGTTCTGCCCCCAAATCCATAACCGTAAGGTAAGCATGACAAAACATCCAGCAAATCCAAATTGAGGGACATTCTGATTGTATTATATTGTATTATATTATAATACATTATTAGATTATATTGTATTATATTACAATACAACTGACCTGCGCTCTTCAAAGTGTCAAGGTTATGAAAGACGAAGACTGAGGAACTGTCACAGATTGGAGGAGACAGAGGAGGGAGAAAAACAAAATGCAATGAGAAACATGGCATTAATGGGTAAGCTGACAAAATTCGAACAAGGTCTGTAGCTTAATAGTATTGTAACAATGTTAATATCCTGAGTTCATTAATGGTACTGTGGTTATGTAAGATGGTTAACATAGGGGCAAATGGATTAAGGGTATATGAGAACTTCTCTGTACTAGTTTTGTAACTTTTCTATTAATTTAAAGTTATTACAAAATAAAAAGTTAAAAAAAGACAGGCAGTTACAGAGATTGGGCTGTCCTGGGTGGTAGCACCTTGCTAGGGATTTTACTACTGAGTGAGGGTCAAGAACTAGTGTATCTCCATCTCAGCCAAAGCTGAAAAAGCAACTCCAGCCAGGCTGTCTCTAGCCTCTGGGTCAAAGCTCCACTTTGAGCCAATGGTTCAGGCAGAATACAGTAGAGCATATTGGCTATGAAGACATGCTTTGGTATCAGAGATAAGGGTTTCAAAGTGCTCTCTTCTCTTAACAATTGTGTACCTTTCATAAGGTATTTACCTTCTCTGAACCTCAGTTTTCTCATCTTTACAATGGGAGAATATAATACTTATCTTACAGGGTTGTTGGGGTGTATTTAAAGAGAATGTCTCTGAAGCCAACCAGTGTTTAATAAATAGCTATTATTATTGCCCTGTAAAGAGAGGTCTGGGAAGAATCTTATGACCATTTAAGCTTAAGGGAAGCATCCACATAAGTATTTATAAAGTGCTTCAAATATATCACATATGCTCCAAGCCTAGTTACCATTAGTGATGTTAAGGTCATTGTAGTGCTATGGGCTTTAACTAAACTTACAGCACTGTTGGGGAATCTAATTTAATTGAGATGCACTCTAATTTGGATTACACTTTTTTTCTAATTTAATTCCTCATGCCTTACATTTTCACATAGTTGTTAGTGTATAAATTATTAATTTAGTCACTTTGATTATATTTTTTCTGGCATTGCTCATCAGTGCTAACATGTTTAAATATTGGTCTCAGTGGTTGCTGAAAGCAAAGTTACGTAGGAGGGAAACATCCCCATTGACACAAATCTAATAAAAAAACTGCTTTGTTTACATTATTTCATAACACAAAGCTGGACTTTGTGTCTGACCACTTTTGCCTACTGGTTTTAGTACTGTCATCATTCAGTCTCTTTGGGGAGAATAAACTAGGGGAGTCTAGGATCCCCTTGGAGGTTGTCACTTTTCCTGTGCTCCATACCTCTTGCTCTGCCCATCTGGACCAATGCTACTCAGTGTGGTCTGTGCACTTGTACCAGTCTGCAAACTCTCACTGGTACACGGCAGAAATTGAGAGTAAGCGTTCAGAGACTCTGATAGCAATTTGACAGAGTTATTTTTTGTTTGTTCAATAAAATTAGAAAAAGAGCTTGTATTTTGTATTCTTTGCTTTTTCATTTCATTTTTCTAGTAATTTATCATTATTGTATTTGAAGAAAGTGTCAGCCTGTGACATATTGGAAAAAGAAAACACAAAACCTGGTCCTTCCTCACAGATAAAGAAGCACTGATCTACATCATAAGGCATATCTGGCAAAAGACTATCCCAATGTGTAATTGAAAGTAATCAATAAAGAGGAAGGCATTCTCATCTAGCTCCACACATTTCATAAATAGAACTTGAGCTAAGGTTACTGCCTGGAAGCATCTATGTACAGATTAGGAGCATTTGTCTGTGTGAAATTTCCTGTTGCTTGTGAACATGCCTAAGGGTTGGAGTGGGGTGAGGGGTGTTTTTCTGCCCAGGAACTTTGTCCTAGTGTATATAGTAAACCTACCTTGTAATAACTACCACAACTATCTCCTGACTGGCCCCCTGTTTCCACTCTGGCCCATAATTTCTCCTCCACACTGTGGCCAGGATAACAGTCTTAGCAAAATGCAGTTTTATCTTGTTTCCGTGATGCTTAAAATCCATCAGGAACTTTCCATCATCTGCAGGATGAATTTCAAACTCTTTAGCCTCCAGGCCCAGGTCCTCTATGATGTGATCCTGGTTTATTTCTCTACCCTGTTCATTTTAGCAAGATTTTCCCTCCTGTCCATCTCCTTATCCCTCCTGTCTTTGAAGGGCCTTCTCAAGTGTCACCTTATCTGTGAACCTTTTTCTAAACACCCCACTCACTCCCCTGTAGAACTTACATGAACAAAAAATAAACTTCAAATGTGTTTGAGTCTTTACACATTTTGGGTTTGTTGTTGCAGCCAGCGCTCCCCTAAATAACACAGAGCCTCCAGTTCTTAAGAGTTTTGTTTCCACTTTGAAGTTAGACATTCACCTAAAAATTAGTTACATGTATTTTTACAAAATATT